>NC_081413.1:185329551-185518551 GCF_030272615.1 Cryptomeria japonica
TCTGGACAACTTTTCCTCAAATTTTCAGGGCGACTTTGTCTCAACATATCACTGCCAAATTCAAGTGCACAACTTCATCCCATATTATGATCTTAAGTTATAATCAATTCTTTGTCACTTTTACACTACATAATTCAATCAATTTCCTTTCCATTTCAAACAAGGAAGAGAGGATATACTTAACATTCCCAATTCATTTAGAATTAAATCTACCATCTTCATGTGGAGAGATTGAATCTAGTGAATTATCCTCTCCTCTTTCTAATGTAACATGGTGAAAAGTGCTTGAATGGTAATCAATAGTGAAACTCTCATCTCTCTTTGAGGGAAAGGGTAGTTTCCTTCCTCATCTCTCATTCACCATTTTTCCACCATTACATTTTGGTGAACCCAATGTCTTGCATGCTTTCCTTTGAACAAAATTGCATATTTTTCATTTACAAGTTTCAACTTTCTACAAACTTAGTGGTTAAATCATTCAAACCCTAGTTTTTTAAATTTTAAATTGAACTTGTGATTTGTAAAAATTGTTTGTGGTTATCTTAGATCTGAAAATTGTTTTGTTTGTTAAATTCAATTTCCTCTTTCTCTTGTTCAATTTGCAATTAATTTACAAAATTGAGAGGTTACTTGTTAAAACCCTAATTTTCAAAAATCATCTTGAACTTGTGCAAAAATTGGATTTTAATTTAATTTTTTAGATTTCTGATAGTTCTTAGATTTGTCTTTAATCCTATAATTCAAAATTTCAATTTCCCCCCTTTTTCCCAAAATTCAAATTTCAAAATTAAGTGGTCATCAAACCCTAATTTTTAAAATTAATTGGATTTGTGTGAATTTTAAATCAATTTTATTTACATTCATATTTCTAAACATTTTCCAAGGTGTCCCTACCCATTAGGTTTGACCCTTTTCAAAATTGCAATTCAATTCCTCTTTTCTTTCAAAACCCTAATAGGGTCCTATTTTCACATTTGTGCCTTCATTTCGCCCATCTAGAGATCGTAAAATTCACCAATTTTTTGGGGTTAGCTTCAAAATCATCGTAATATCCATCCCTGAAAAATTTTGAAAAAAGTTGGTCAGACCATGTGCGTTCCTGCCACGGTCCTCAGTTTTTTTCCCAAAATTTTGGGACGCTTTTATGATTGTATTTACTAACCTAAATCTAGAAGATTGGTGGATTTTATCAATTTTTTATCCCTCTAGAATCGGAAATACCTTCAAAATTCAACATTTCAAATTTCAAGAAATTTTTTTAAATTAATAGGTTAATTATAGTCTACCCTGATTTTAAAAATTCTAATTTTAAAATTAAATGGTATTCCCTTGGCCCTAATTTTAAAATTTAAATTTCCTTTCATTTTTAGAAATTGTGTCATTCCCTTCCTCCAACAAAGTTCAAAGTGTGTAATCATTATTTCCTTACATTTTGCATTACTCAATTTTGTAAGTTTTGTTCCACAATTCAAACTTCAAATTTTCCCTCTAGTGCATGAGTTTTACCACTATTAGTCCTACCTATCCTATCCTCGTTAGACGAAGTATTAAAATTAAGGCTTCCCAAGGTTTAATTATCGAGGATATGGAGCCTATTTTGGGTGACTTCTTTAATGGGGATCATGCTAATTCTTCTCATCCTAATCATGTGCCTATTCACCCCATTGATGGATCCCATGATGAAGAAGAAGCTTTAACTAGGGTTTCTTTAGATGAACTTTCTACATTGGACAATTAATTTGATAGCTTTGAACAATGGATGTTCCAAGAATATCGTATTAGTGAAGCTCTTCCATTAATTGAAGGTCTTAAATGCATGCTTCAAAGTGATAAGAATGTAATTGATATATTGTGTGCCATTGCACATATTGTTGATTCTAATGTCATTCCTATCAAGAGTTGTGCTGAAACCCTAGGTTATTCACAACTTGCAACACAACTCAATTCCTATGTTCCTTTGACTACTCCTATGACTAGTATTCCTACTTTCACATCTAACATCATGGCTACTTCAACTCAAAGTGTCATCCCTACAACAAGTCTCCATGGGGGAAATCCCTCTTCTTCATTTAATCCTCCATTGTTACCTATGTCTTCCATGAGTGTTCCTATTATTCCTCAACCAATCAGTGTGACATAAGGGGACAATTCCTTCAACAACTTTATTCCTCCTTTAAGTGTCCCTTTTCCTACCCAATCATCACCAATGCCTACTTATCATAATGTACCACCACCTTATTCTCAGTCCATGCCTTCTTTAAATAACATCACACCACCTTCTTAATCACCTATATCTAAAATCGATTCTTCCACCGAAAGGATAATTAAAAAGCTTGCTCAAACCATGTCTTCCTTACAACAACAAATTGCTTCTATGAGTCAATCCAAGTTTAGTGTGCCCACCTTCAATGTTGTGATCACACTTTCTCTTGATATTGTTAAAGTCGTGCCACCTAAACATGTTGAGATCCCTTAATTGGAACTCTATAATGGAAAAGGTGATACTCTTATGCATATCAAAACATTTCAAACCTTGTGTATTGATTTTGCTTATGATCAATGATTACTTGGAAAACTATTTACAAGAACACTAAGAGATAAGGCTTTACAATGGTATTTCTCTTAGCCTTCTTATTCTATCACTTCCTTTCAACAACTAGCAAATGATTTCATCTAACAATTTCAAAACAACATTGGTCCTAAAATCACTTTGTCTAATTTAACACATTGTAAACAAGGTGTTAAAGAAAAAGTGACTGATTTCATTGGTAGATATAAGTATTTGTGTGCTCAAATTTCTTTTCATGTACCTGATAATGATATTCAAAGAATTTTCATTTCTAATTTACAAAAAGATATCAAAGAAAAGCTTCTTTTGTATGAGTTTACTTCCTTTCCACAGTTGTGCACAACACTCCACAATTATCAACTCACTGTGAGTCAAATGGAGCAATCCACTCCTATGCTTCCAAGTGATAAGGGAGAGAGTGTTCAACAACCATTTGTGAAGTTAAAACCAACAAAAAGCTTCATCAAGTTCAATGATCCAATCAACAACAACCATGCGAATGCTACATGTGTACGTTCTATTTCTAAATGTTTCCAAAGAGAAAGACAGTTTACTTCCTTGAATGAATCTTTACATAGTATTATGTCTCAGTTGTTTCACAAAAATATTGTCAAACTTCCTCCTATAAAAAAAATTGATCCTTCTAAACTTGCATCTACTTATTTTGATAACAATTCCTTTTGCCAATTTCATCGTCAACTTGGCCATGATATTGAAAAATCTTTTCCAGTGAAGAATAAGATTCAAGACTTGATTGATAATAATACGATATCTATGGTAGGTGTGAATGATAAAGGGAATAAATCAGTAGCTCCTCCTAATCAAAATCTTAAGATTTTCACTGATCCCTTACCATCTCATATGTCTAACATCATAGAGATTGTGCTTAATTCTATCTCTTCTGAAGAATTCACTTCTATGGATCCAAACTTGGTTAATATGGTAGAAAGACAAGATATGCCTAAGGATCCTTGTATCACATTTGACCCTAGCAAGACCATTATAGCACCTGATGCCCCTTTATACATAGTTGTAAAGGTTAAGGATATCCCTTGTCGTGGTGCTCTGATTGATCCCTCTTGCATGGTTAATGTCATAACTAGAGAGTATCTTTTCACTTTACGATTGCATAAACCAATATATGATACTTCTAATGTAACTGTGAAGTTATTTGATCAATTCTCTTGTCCTACCATTGGTTATATCACCCTTCCTATTGAAGTCCATACTAAATTCATGGATGTTGAATTTGTTTTTGTTTTTTGGCAAAAGTGGCAAGCCACTGATATATAATAATAAAAAGAAAACTGATTCAAGAGATCAATAGGGAAAGAACCAGGAAGAAAACCCTATATGCTTGCTTAGATACAATGAAAAAGAGGAAAGGAGGCAAAGAGAAGAAGCCACCCAATCCCGAGAGATAGATAGGGACTGCTCATAGAGTGAGTCGCTTAGGGGCCAAAATTAGAATATACAGTTGGGGCGAGACCTGAGGAAATCATAAATAACTGATCCCCTTAACCGGTTACCATGATGACTCAGAAGCGTGGCTCTGAATGTCGGAGCACTGAAGAGCTATGACAACCAATTGTCGATTTTGTCGTATGAGTGCTTTGATACCGGTATGAAGTCCTGATGACCGGTTCATAAAAAGAAAAGCCTCCAATACAAGTGTTAGTCATCAAGCAAAAAGGGTTCCTCTACTGGTTCTGAAATACTAATGGAAATAAAAGCAAGAGCCAATCATCGAAAGGCTAGGGGCAGACAGAACATAGTGTCACATTGGTTATCATTAGATTTTCCATCCATCAAAAAGAAGCAATTTATGGATAGCAAAAATAATGCCAGAATGAATTTACTCTTCCATGGTGGTGTCTTCCTGGGTTTGATTTGTGGGGGCATCGATGATGGGCATAGAGGACGAAGTCCATCCCGTGGCTTCATCCTGCGCTGGTACATTGAGGTCAGGAACCCTATCTGTGGTCCAACCCCTTTCCATAGGTTGTGATATTTGCAAACAAGTGTCAACATTTTCTATTTCTAGGATTTCCATTAGAGCCCCAACTTTAATTTTGACCCTATGTACAATGTGGTCATCCAATTGTCTGTCGAATTGATAGAGGTCATTCTTCACATGGCAAAAATTTTGCCGTTCAAGGCCATGCTTAATTTGGTCATAGAGTACCATGTAAGCATGGCTAGATTGAATGAAGTGATGCGAAAATAGGCCTGCAAGGAGAGTCGACCCCTACCATAGATTATATTTTTTCAGGGCTTCATGGATCAAGGCTGAGGGGAGCATATCTTGTCTTACCAAGTTGAAGAATACTAATTCTAGCAAAGGAATAGATTGCAGAAGATCCAGAGCATTTGATGGAAAGGAACTGAGAAGTTGATGGGGATATAGAATCCTTTTAGCTTATGGGGATAGCATCTCCTCACCGATAAAGTCTTTGACAACCCTTCTCAATTGTGGATTGTGTAACAAAAAAAATGGTCGAGGTCCCTATTAGTGATGTGTTCGTGAAAAGCCGCCAAGGATTCTGGAATTTGCACTGAGAACTGGTCATTCCATGGCATATATTCCCAATGAATTGGCCTACATCCTCCACAAGAACCATTTTCCATATTGTAGAGCACTGTAATACTTCAAAAATTTAAATTTTTGAAAATTTTGGCTGAGAACTGTGTGTGTAAGAGAAAGCTAGTTCCATTTATAAACAAAAATTACCATCTCAAAGTGCAATAAATGATCAGATTTTAGGATCATGTTTGTGATTCTTGCATTAATTTTGTGCCCATATTATAGTCGAGGGGATGTGAGAGAGGCCTAAGTCTGTTTTGCCCCGTGTGAAGTGACATATTGAGAATCCTCGAGTACTTTGCACTAAAGTTCCATACATACCATTTGCAAAATTTGTTTAAGAGCATTAATGCGAGTGTCCTATCATCCTTCTTGATCACCAGCACCGGTTATGTGCTTATATGTGAGTATTTAATAAGAATCTTGTGATAAGATTGTTGTACTTTCCTTTTGTACTAATTCGAGCAATTTGGGAAAAGAAGACAATTTAGTAGGAATTGCGACTGGCTCCACGGAGATGCCATCACAGCTCATATTTGCTAACATGTCAGCAACAAAGTTTCCCTCTCTTAGTGTGTGACTGACAAAGTAGTCCAAGAAAGTGTCGAGAAGATCCAAGGTGTGCTTCAGAACATAAGATAGTTGCCATGTCTTAGATATTTTTGAAGTAATTGAGTTGATAATTACTAAAGAATCCCCTTCTATGTGTATACTGGGGAGGCCACACTTCCTTGCTAACACCAGACCAACTAGTAAGGCATTTGCTTCCGCCAAGTTATTCGTGCCTGAAGGGATTGGTGAAGCTTGGAAAGCATGCATTTTGCCAAAGTGGTCTCGAATGCAAACTCCAATTGCCGATTTCCCTGGATTTCCACGAGAAGAGCCGTCAAAGCTGATCTTAAAAAAATTCGGAGTTGGGGGTGTCCATTTGATGGACGATCGGTCTTTCACATGGACTGAAGACCAGTTTGGGGGAATCCCTATTGGTAAAATGATACCATGCCAAGATTTTTCAATTGCCTTATCCCACTAGGTAAATGACTGGATGTCCTTGGAATTAGTAAGCGAAGAGTTTTTGATTTCTGCAATCAAATTTTCCAGTTTGATCAGAACTTTATCCAGAAAGGAGGATGTTTTTCTGAAGATCCTTTTGATCCTCTCCCACCAAATTGCCCAAATGGTGTGAGCAGGAGCACATTTCCAAATACTTGAGAAGGTTTATGTAGAAAATAAAAGAGGCCAAGAGTTAAACATATCCCACAGTGATTTTGAAAAGGGCAGCATGACTTGGAGTTTATTCATGATGAAGAACCAACATTGAGAGGCGAAAGAATAGTGTAGAAATAAATGATCAACTGTTTCTTCATCTAAGTCACAAAATACACAGTTAAAAGCTTGTGAAATGCCTAGTTTTACTAATCTCTCTATTGTTAAGATTCTTTTATTCAATGTTAGCCATGCAAAACAACCTGCTTTTGGTAAAACAATGTCATTCCAATAGAAATAATATGCTCGACTACTTACCTTACTACTGCAACCCTACTATAAGGCATTGTAACCTTCTTTGATTGAGTATTGCCCTGATTCTAAAGCTACCCAAAATAACACATCATCTTTGTTAGACATGATAACTGATCTATTCAATAGAATATTGGCCAATGAGGAAGATTGCTGGAAGGATATTGGGAGAAGAGTAGGGTCTTTCCAGATTATTTTCCCTGAAAAAATTTCTACAGCAGACACATAGTCACTCAATTTTGTACCCCAATGGGCTATAGTTGTATTCATAATGTCTTTCATGTTATCCAATTTAGCAATAGGAGGATGGCCACACCATGAGTCTGTCCAGAAGTTAGCACTGAGACCATTGTGGATTTCCCATGAGACATACTTAGATATTAGATTCCTTGAATCCATCATGAAATTCCAAATAGAAAACACCATTGGAGGGTCTAAAAGTGTCAATACTCTTGATGGTTGGGTGTTGTCCAATTATTTAGCTTGCATAATCTAGCACCATTTGGAAACCAGGTTGGTGTACATTTTCCAGATCAGTTTCCCTCCAAAGGCCTTGTTGCGGTGCTCCAAATTGTGGAGTCCCACACCCCCTTGGGATTTTTGACATGACATATTTTCCAAAGAGGTTAAGGGGATTTTCCTTTCATTTGTCATATTGTTGCTCCATAATAAATCTCTAATGAGTTTCTGCAATTGTTGGATGATGGATGAGGGAGACTTGAGGACAGACATGTAATAGTTCGGTATTGTTGTTAGCACTAACTTGATAAGCAGGATTCTACTTAATCGTGAAAGCCACCCTACTTTCCAAGCTGAGATTTGTGCCTGAATTCTACCAATGATAGCAGACCATTAGGATGGTTTGTTTGATCCCATAAAAAAGGGGATGCCAAGGTAGGAGGATGGCAATTGGTCCATTGAGAAGCCCAAAGTCTTGCATATTCTTAATGATATGATTGGAGATGTGTTGAAAATCAAAATATTAGACTTGGCAGCATTAATTTTCTGACCCGAAGCAGAAGATTAGATATCTAGAGTTTGCTTGATGAGCTTAACTTCTTTTAGAGAAGACTTACCAAATAATAATGTGTCATCAACGAAAAGAGAGTGAGTTACTATTATTGAGGTACCTGGAAGGGTGGCCCCAAGCCAAAGCCCTTTTGAAGATTGAAAATTGATGTATATGCTCAAGGCATTTGCCATGATAATGAAGAGAAAGGGTGACAAAGGGTCGCCTTGTCTTATTCACTATGTACCCTAAAAAAACCTGAGGGATGACCATTTATTAGAATAGAGAAATGCATGCTTGAGATACAATTTTTGATCCATTTGCACCATTTGTTTTGGAAGCCTAATTTTGATAATACTTTAAAAATAAACTCCCACTTAACCCGGTCGTATGCTTTCATCATATCAAGTTTGATAACAAAATTTTCTTGTTGGCTCTCATGGACAAAGTGTAAGACCTCATGCTAAACTAGGGCTCCATCCATAGTCTCCCTACCTGGACAAACCCCCCTTGTTCTTCTGAGATGATCTTAGGTATAAGGAAGTGCATTCTAAGGTAAATGGCCTTAGTTACAATCTTA
This sequence comes from Cryptomeria japonica, assembly GCF_030272615.1. Taxonomy (NCBI): domain Eukaryota; kingdom Viridiplantae; phylum Streptophyta; class Pinopsida; order Cupressales; family Cupressaceae; genus Cryptomeria; species Cryptomeria japonica. The sequence continues at coordinate 185,337,812 of NC_081413.1, forward strand.
TATATTGTGTTACAAAGAGAAATGGGTCTAAACTCTATGAATGAAGAAGGAGAAGGGGTTTTTGGGATGAGAACAATATTTGTTGCATTAATTTTTTTTAGCATATCACCCCTTTTTCCTGGATTCTTCCATTACCTCTAAGAGGTCAAAACCAATCATATCCCAACACTTTTGAAAAAAGAGGGCGGTGAATCCATCTGGACCTAGGGCTTTATTTGGGGAAAGGGAAAATACCACTTTGCGGACTTCTTTCAAAGTGAAGGGGGCCAGAAGGGCTCTGTTGTCCTGGTCAGAGATTAGAGGTGGAATAGACTACAGTAGAAGCTCAACATTGTCCTTCCAAAAAGGGGGATCTGAATTAGAATGTGGTGGGGCTAGGAGATTCTTACAAAAATTAACTCCTTGTTCTTGGATATTTGCTAAATTTTGAATCAATTGCCCTGAATCCTCATGCTTGATTGAGAATATAACATTAGATGCTTTTCTTTGTTTTGTGGAAGCATGAAAGAATTTTGTGTTTTTATCCCCCTATCTCAACTAGAGTTCTCTTTATTTCTATCTCTTGTATTCTTCTTCTCTCTTATAGACCTCTTCCCACTCACTTTGAAGGCCCTTTTATGTAGAGTGCAGGAGTTGGTCCAAACCCTTGGAAATTATGGTTTGGTTAACTTCTTCCAGTTGTTGAGCAATGATTTTTTTTTTAGCAAAGACATTCTTAAAAATCTTTCTATTCCATTCCTTAGCTTGGATCTTAATAAACTGAAGTTTCTTAAAAAATTGGAACATCTTTGTTCCACTACATGCAGGGGCAGAAACCCACCATTGTCTTAGTAAAGCCTGAAAATGTGGGTATCTAAACCACATGTGCTCAAACTTAAAGGAGGAGCCATAAACTAACATGGGGTTCTTTTTTTGCCATTCCAGGATAATTTGGACTGGAAAGTGATCTAATTCAAAAATGGGGAGAATGTCTGAATGATAAATGACCTAATTGAGGTGCCATTCCAAAGGAATAAAAAACCTAACGAGTCTCTCTACAATCTGAAGGAAGCCTGATCTCCTGTTAGTCCAAGTAAAAAGACCGTTATTAGGGATCACATCTAATATGTTGTTTTCTATGGCGAAATTTAGAAAATCCTGCATAGATCATGGGGGTGGGTAGATTCCTCCTTGTTTTTCCTTATGAGACAAGATTGCATTAAAGTCTCGTCCAATGATGAAATTATGTGCTTCCTCTTGTTGGAGTAATTAAGTCAGTTTGTCCCATAGACCTTTCTTTTCCAGAGTGGGGATGGGGCCATAAACATTAAATATCGTAAAGGTCATGTCATAACATACTGCTTTCAACATTTGCCAGTTAAGGCCTTGATCTATTAAGTGAACTTGAACTTTTTTAGGATTCCATAATATAAGTAGACCGCCCAAGGCCCCAACCCCTTGCATGTGGGCCAATCCAAATTGTGTCCATTTGGTCACTGATTTGTGATACATTTCTTGTGATAGCTTTTTTTCTTGAAGTAAAAAAATGTCTACCTTTGAAGAATCAAGGTGAGATTTGATTCTCCCTCTTTTGTCAGAGGCATTAATACCCCTAACATTCTAAGAAATCATTTTCATTGTGAAGAGGGAGTTCCTTTTGCACTCCTTGTAATTCTTTTTGATACTTTAAATTTTCCATCTAAGGTACTCTGAACTCTTGCCTCTATTTCTTCTTGAATTTTCACAGAGTTTGGTTTCCTACCTCTCTTTTTTGGGGTTGTAAAGCCATCTAATTTCAAACGAGGGCTCTGTTCAACTGATAAGGATTGTGCATAGTCAAAAATAAAAAATAAAAATTCCTCACCATCTTGTGAAATGGTTTCCACTTCTTCCTTCCTAATTTCTGAGGGGAGTTCCCCTTTATCTGAGATGTCAAGAGATGAACAAACACACCTTGTTTCTCATAAGGGACACATTACATTTGTCATACTAACATCTTCCTCTTCTACAATTTCCTCAATCATAGTGGTAGCTTGAGTGGACAAGATATTGTCTGCTATTTCCTGGATATGACCCTACTTACTTGAGACAGCCATCCCTAAAACTGATAATCTTTGCATTAAATTCTAGATATCGATTGGGGATTAGTTGAATATTATGTCCTAAACTGTAGCTTCTCTGTCATCAGATGTTTTTTCACATAATCAGAGAGCCGGTGTGGGCATGGAGGCAGATTTATAACTATAAAGGATCCAATTATATATGATAAAAAAATGTATTAGCTGATTAATCCATTGAACATAGGATGGTTCAAAGGCATCCTAAGGTTTAGAGGGATCATTACATGATTGTACATGATTGGAAGACATAACTACCTCATGTTGGTAGGGAGGACACATAAGAGGATCTGAGCAATGATTTTTACAGACTAAAAGCTCTGGGTGCTCATGACCACTACAGGAATTCACAAAGTGGCCTAATTGTTACTAATATTTGCAAATGACCTCAGCATTATCCAATGCGATGTCTTGATGCCACAAACCCCATTTTTATGAAATGGTTAAATGCTTTGGTAGGGTCTTCGTAGATGTCAAAAATTAGTTTTCTTTTGGAGTTTTGTTCAGAATGGATTCAGAAATGGAGGCTTTCTGGTGGGATTTTGAAAAAAAAATTCCCGCCCAAATGAATTTTGATTTTTTTTTCCCTCCCAAATGAATTTTGAATTTTTTTTCCCACCGGAATGAAGGTGGACGGTGGCTTGGGTGTCCCCTGAGGATCATACAAGCCCCATGGTTGAGAGAGGCTCCCTGGATGCAGGTGTTGGAGTTCAAATGATTCAAAAGGTTACCAATTTCTTTATGGGGATGGGAGTGAGATGAGCAGGTCGGACGAGCAAGAGGACTATTGAAAAAAGTGTCAGGGCTATCTAGCTGATCTTATAGACATGTGAAACAGTTTAACCATCAGTTTCCTAAGGGTAAATCTGAAACCGGTTTAATGTAAGGTTTGGCCCTAAAGATTTTGACAAAGGGGTTGATGTAAAATTTTGAATATTGGCTAGAATGAGGGGCATCCTTTGACTGTCCTTGGCAAGCCTGATGGGGGACACTGAAACCTTGCCACCATCTACTGTTCCCTGCAACCTTGCTTTGATGCCTTGCCCTGCCCTACCATGCTACATTGTCATCTTGTCGCCATCTTCCATTCCTTGAAACCCTGTTCTGAACCCTAAGAAAATTCAAGCCTCCTCCCACCCTGTTCTGAAAACCAAAAAAATTTGAACCTCCGCCCATGAACTTGTTACCTTTGCATCTAATAAATGTTGATAAAAAACCAGATGTTGAATTTGTTATCATACCTTCTTCTGAGCAATTCTTTGTGAAGTTATCCTTCACTATCTTCCATGAAGGCTATTGCTTCTCTAATCCACAAGTGTATCAAATTTCCTCATAGTGGAAAAATCATAACCGTGAACCATAGCTTATTTCATCCATCCAAAAGAAGCCCTGGTGTTTATATTGATCTCTTTTGGCCTAAACATTTTCAATCTCTTCCATCAAGCAGTGATGCTCTTTTTCAATGTCACTCAGATAGAACTAATCTCCCTCCTAAGGAAGATCATTAACCTATACCTATGGATGTGACTTTACATTCTCTTAAGTAGAACAACAATATTTTTCCTAAGATTAGACTTATACCTCCTTCTCATGATGGATCTTGTCTCTTTCCTACACCTAATATTCCTCCTTTCTATGGTGTAGTTCCACCTCCTTCCTCTTATCAAGAGAAGAGGCCTTCTTCTCCTCTTGTTCAACCTAAACTACCTCAACCTAAACCTTCCACTATCAAGGAGAGAAACACTCCTACTTTTGCAAGTATTCCTCCTCCTTCTTAGCCTTCCATTAAGACTCGACGGAAGTGTTGTGCGAGAGAACACCGATGAAGACACCGTATTCGATCTCATGAAGCTATCCCTCAAAATACTCAATCTCCTTAGACTTTGATAGTTGACATGATTCCCTTTTCTCCTAAGCAAGATGTTCAACCAACATCTCCAAATCATAAGTTGCATAAAACATATGATGGTTTTACTTCTATTCGTGTACTTGATCCTCTTTCTCTAAACTTAGATGATGAAATGGGTGAAAATGTTGTTAATAATGGTAATACAACTCCTAATGCTTCTGATAGTGAGTATGACTATGTTGATGTAGACAAACATTTATCAAATGAGTTTTCACAAACCCTAACTATAGCTCCTAGAATCAAACAAAGTGACTTACAACATGAGCATAGTCCTTGTTTGGATCGTGTGATAGCTCCATCTGTTGTGCTTGATATCACTCCTATGGCACGTTGTCTGCCTTCACATAATAGTGATCAACAAGATCAAGAGGTAGATGTCATGCTAGATTAGCAATATTAGCACAATGAATCTTTCTCTTTCTCCTTTCTTTCTCTTTTGTGACCATTCTTCTATATGTATCCTTGTTCTTCTATTGTTCCCTTAATCTCTACTTGGGGATGATGCAAACCATTGAGATCTTCTCTTGGTCTCTTTCAAGTTGAGTGAAAAGACATCCCCTCTTCCCTTTCTTCTAATGTAGTGTTCTTCTTTGGGGAATGAAGATTATTATATGCGTATACATACATGATATACATGAGTTATCATACAACATGCTGGCCTCGAGGAAAGTGATACTACCTCATGTTTTGTGTTCATTATCCTTGGGTTTATACCTTGATTGGGGGATAAATCCTTGTGATAACATGGTCTCTTTCCTTCTCTTTCTTGGGTGTATCCTACCTTAAAGAAATCACCCCCGATAAGGCATGTGTGATTGCTTTAATGTGGGGGAATACACTCTGCTCATACTTTCCTTCTTGCGATACTTATAATTACTTAGTGAACCTTGTTTTTCTTTGTAATCTTTTGTATCCTTGCTTTCATGACTCATAGTGAAGGGAATTTTTCTACTTGCGGTCATGGTTCTCCCCTTATCAATCTTCCCTTTTACTTTGTCAATCGAATTCGTAAGATCCTAAGTCCACTGGGGGCTTAGCGCATCTTGCCTCCTTGACGTGGTAAAAGTCTTTCAATCTTGTTTCCTTGTACTTTACTAGTAGTATTAGTGTATGCTTATACTCTCGCTAAAGTGGGGGATAAATGTAGAGTCATAAAATTGTGACCCTAGCAATTTTTAGCTTCTTTAGGGTCCTCACGCATGTGAGTTTGAATCCTCTAGCTTGATCGGAGACCAGATATTGCATAGCTTGTGAAAATAGCTTATTCCTTGACCTCTGCATCATCTCGTCTACACTCTACCCTGGAGAAAGGGGTAGGACATGGGCATGGTGCCATTCCCCCCTTGGATAAGGGAATGGTACCCTTGTCCTCCCTAGACAGGGGCATGGTGCCCCTATCCCTACCCTATTTTGGGGCAAGACCCTTCCTACAATTGCATTGTTGGTTGTGCATCGGGCGGGAAACTCCCCCGATGTCAGCCCGTGATGAAATTCATATCCACTAACATGTATTTAAGGGGGAATTTCTCCTCTCATTTTCATAAGTTGGATAGGTCGAAGTTGGAGATATTCAAGTTGCACAAGAATTCAAGAATTCAAGCATTCTCTTCTAGCATTTAGCATTCTCAAGTCTCCCTTGAAGGCTAGGTGTTGCCTTCAAGTCAATGATTCAACCATTGAAGAGTAGATTGATTCCAACATACAATTCCACAGAAGCATTTCTATCAATATTGCTACTATAACCTCCCTTGAGGTAATTTACAATTCAGTCTTTCATTTACATCTACTTGCAAGTACTTTCTTTTATTACGTGGTTAATTCCAAAACTGGGGTTTGACCTAAAGGCAAACCCCTTATCCCAACCCATTTTCCTCTCTTTTCTATGTGTAGGTTGCAGTTGCGCAACTGTACTTTTGGATTTGGGTTCCATTTGCGGAGGCGGAAAAACCCTTTTCATTTCATGGATTTTTTGGAGGATCATGGACATTCCCGCCACAGTTTGAGAAACTTTTCCTCAAATTTATAGGATGACTTCGTCTCGACATATCACTTCTAGATTTAGGTGCACAACTTCATCCCATATTCCGATCTCAAGTTATAATCAATTCTTTGTCACTTTGGCACTACATAATTCAATCAATTTCCTTTCCATTTCAAACAAGGAAGAGGGGATCAACTTAACATTCCCAATTCATTTAAAATTCAATCTACCATCTTCATGTGGAGAGATTGAATCTAGTGAACTATCCTCTCCTCTTTCTAATGTAACATGATGAAAATTTCTTGAATGGTAATCAATAGTGAAACTCTCATCTCTCTTTGAGGGAAAGGATAGTTTCCTTCTTTATCTATCATTCACCATTTTTCCACCATTACAAGTATTTACATTGTTTCATTCAAGATTAATTCCTAAACAAGGGCTATTCCCAAAAAAATCTCCTTTCTTTTTGTGTATAGGAAACAAGCATAGAGTTGTGTTCGGGAGGATCGACAAAGTTCAAAAAGACAAACACGTTCAAATTTTGGAGGTGAAAAATTTGGAGGACCATGACAAATTAATGTGCCCTAGTCTCGACAAATTAGGTCAAACATCTAGGAATAGATTCGAGTAAAAGCACAAAATTGTGTCATGTTTTAGGTCAACTTATCAACACAAGTGAATTTAAGTAATTCTAACTAAAACATAATTTTAGTCAAACATATGGTCTATAGAGATGCATTATAGATATCTTATGCATGGACCGCAAATTTTCCAATTTGAATTGTCTGCTAAATCTATATTTTATACCACTTTGGGTCTAATTACCAATTTTCTTTTTTGAAAAACTTGATGTTTCTACAACTCCTACTCTTATAAATAGCATTTTTTTGAAATGTAAAAATACCCTTTTATAGATCTATAAGTGATTTTTTAAAAATATACATCTTTTAATATTTTATTTAGTTTTTATATTTTATATTTATTTTTATTGAATGTAGGTCATCAACACTAAACTATAAGGTTGATTATCTTGTAAAGGAAAAGTACTAAAATTTATTTAAAATTTTTCAAAAAAAATAAATGCACTAGAGAAAAGATTTTGTTTCAAGATAATATAATTATTTTCTAATTTGGATAAATAATTAAGAAAAAAGGTGAAGCAAAATGGAAAGTATTATATTCTAGTACATGCAACTTTTCAAATTTATTGAAAAATGTATATACATAAAAAATAGTTAAAAATATATTTTTGCACTAAAGTTTCAAGTTATCAATATGCACAAAAAAATTGAAGAGAAAAGGTTAAAATTTACTACATAAAGTGTGACACCTCGTGTAACCTCAATTTCAATATTTTATCAACAACTAAATTATAGTGTTTACTTTACAAGAAAGTATATTCAAATAGTTTTTTTAATTTTTTTTAAAAATTACAAACATAAAATACATAAAAAATATACATTTTATTAATTTACATCATTTAAAAATTCAAAAATATATTTCAGTTTCTATTGATTCAATTTAAAAAGTTGAATCAACATTGGCCATTTCCTTTATGAAAGTGTGACAAAGCTTTGTGCTTTTACCGATCTGTGACATCTTATTTTGCCTAGATCCAGGGCAGTAGCTCCGTATGATATCTATAGATCACTATTTCTGCCAATTTACATCAAAAATTCCTCGTTTCATCCCAATTCCAACATTCTCACAATTCAACTTGGAAAGGGGGAATAAAACCCTAACCAATGAATCTAATTAGAAATCTTGGCTCTTTCCTTAGTTGGATTGAGGCTAGATCTATTGGATTCACCCCTCTTTCAATTTATTGGCTAATTTGGTTAATTGGTGGTCTTATCCTACTTCATGAAGCTATAGTTCCAAATTACACCTCTACATGTTGGTGAACCCGACTTCTTTCATGCTAATTTCTGATTCGTGCTCCCAGATTTGATTTGTATGCATTTTGGATTTCAAATTTTCACTCATAGATTAAATTTTTAATTAAAAGCATAAATTAAGAGGTTAAATTTATAAAAATCCTAATTTAGTTTCCTAAAATTGACTTATGGGTTGCATAATTGTTTAATCGTGTTTTCAGATCTAGTTCATTCTTCTATTACATCTTCTAATTTGCATGTTTCAAAATACTAAAAATACAACAACAACAAAAACCGGTTCTTTCATGCATTGTTATGTGTGTTTAGACTAGTCCCTTTATGCTTTATTTCATTACATTCACTTCTTTCATTGCAAGTTTCCTTTTTCTTAAATTAGAAAAATGTCAAATTTATTTTTGAAAGAAGATGCTCTTAAGTTGCAAGGATTTAAGATATATGAAAATCCCGTTTATTAGCCTTTCAATGATTCCTTTCCCAAAGTTTCCCTCCCTAAAAAGGACATATTTATGCAAGAAAATATTGTTCACACTTCTTTCAATTATCTCCCTCTTTGGGATGAACCATTTGAGAATGGTGTGGATTATTCTCTTAATATGTTCCTCCTTCATGAGCATATCTTGGTGAAAAAGGATGATATTATGGTAAAAGAAGGTGATATGAGTGAAAATTCCTTTAATAGAACCTCTCCTCAATATTCTTTCCCCTATAGATGAAGTATCAATGAGACATGATTGTCCCTTTCCTAAGGTTTGTCATGAAGATAATTTAGAACAAGAGGATAATACCATTTCTCATCATGTTTTTAATGCTCTCTAACCAGGATCCAATAAATATTATTTATGTTGTTGAAGAGCCTAAGGTTGTTGTCAACCTCCATCTAGATGTCTCTCAACCTCACCAAAAATCTAAAATTGTTGTTAAAGATGGGGTGAATTGTCAACTTGATTATCATGAAGTTCCTTACATATATAATAATGAAATGTTTTCTTTGGAAGCTGACAAGAATATACAAATTGAAGCACAATATACATTATTATTTCCTACAATCCTCTCTCTAATTCAAACAAATACACCATCTCCTACTAAATAATTTCTTAGAGAAGAACTCTTGGAGGATGATTGGGGGTCATTAGATTTCATACCTTTTTTTGTAGAAAATCTAAGATGACTAAATTTGATACTCAAAATTTTTATCCTAATACATGTATATATATTGATTGGGCCTCTTTAAAATTCAATCCAATTCCACCTAAGAGAAAACCCTCTCCCAATCCTACACATGGATAGAATGGACAAGTTTTAGGATGTGTGCAACAAAGTCTTTAAAGTCATGAGAAATATATTTTTCTAATGAAAAGAAAGATTTCCAACCTCTTCATTTGTCAACATCTCCTCCATTGTCTAGTGAATATACATATTCTTATTCCAATCTGGAATTACAACAAGATAATGTTTTGTCTCATCTTCTTCACACCAATTTAATTTCTCTTCTATGGCCTAAAAGAAGAACTAAATACACACAATATCTTGGAAAATCTATTTTTGTAAATATCATCAAATTTATGGTCACTCTACTAATGTGTGTCAAACTTTGCAAAGTAAAATACAAAACTATATTGATTTAGGTATCATAAAAGTAATAGGTGGCGAGGGTATGTCTTTGATTGTTGTAGTGAAACATAATGGGCCCTCAGGTGCCTTAATAGTCTCACTAGGATCAAATGTAATGCATAAGTCCTTATGAGGTTGAGTTTTATCAATAAGGTTAACCACATTATTAGACTCAAGGCTAAGATCATTAGGAGAGAAAGAAAGGTGACCAGTCTTAATCACATTAGTGGAATGGGAAGGTAAAGGATCAGTAATTAGGAGGAGCTACTAATTTATTTCCTTCATCATTCACACCTTTCATAGAAATGGTATTGTTATCAATCAAGTCATGAATTTTACTTCTTAAGGAATAACACTTTTTAGTGTCATGACTAGGTTGACAATGATATTGGCAAAAAGATTTGGAATCAAAGGTGGGTCATAAAGGCTTAGTTGTGTCAATCTGTTTAATAAAAGGAAGCTTCAAAACATTCCTTTGTAACAATTGTGACATAATACTATGCAAAGATTCATTAATAGGAGTGATTTATTTTCTAAAGTATTTGGACAAAGGAGGTACACCTATTGTTGTGTCTACTACTTGAGTATTGTTGTTGTCATTGAACTTGATGAATCCCTTATTCAGTTTGAACTTTGCAAAAGGTTGTTGAGCGCTTTCACTTTTAATATTCAGAGCCATTGAAGATGATTGTTCTAATTGACTCATAGTAAGGTGATAATTGTGAAGTACCGTGCACAACTCCGTAAAGGAAGTAAACTCAGGAAAAGAGAAGTTTATCCTTAATATCTTTTCACAAATTAGAAATCAAAATCCTTTGAATATCTTGATCAGGCACAAGAAAATAAATTTGTGAATACAAATGCTTATATCTACCAATAAAATCAGTCACTTTATCTTTAACACCTTGCTTGCAATGCATCAAATCAGTCAAAGTAATCTTAGGACCAATATTATAGTGAAATTGTTGAAAAAAGCATTAGCCAGTTGCTAAAATGAAGTTATAGAATAAGAAGGAAAAGAACAATATCATTCCAAAGCTTTATCCTTTAGTGTTGTAGTGAACAATTTAGCCAAAATTCTTTGGTCATGAGCAAAGTCACTACAAAAAGTTTGAAATGTTTTAACATGAGTTAAGAGATCACCTTTTCCATTATAAAGTTCCAATTGAGGTACTTCTACATGTTTAGGAGGGACAACACGAACAATGTCATTGGATAATGGGCACATTACATTAAATGTGGGCACATTATACTTGGATTGACTCATGGAAGCTATGTGTTGTTGTAAGGAAGACATTGTTTGGGCTAGATTATTGATGGTAGCTTCGGTGGATGGATTGAAATTGGACATGTTGGATTAAGGAGGGGTAACATTGTTGAATGAATGGGGAACTTTAGAATAGTGAGGTGGGACACTAGGATAGGTAGGTATGGGAGATGATTGGATAATAAATGGAAGACTCATAGGATGAGGGATGAAGTAATTATGATTAGAGGAATTTTCCCTTTGACTAACATGTGTAGGTATGATGATTTGTGTAGAGGTAGCCATGATGTTAGATGTAAGTGGGAAAAATAGTCATAAGAGTAGTCATAGGAATAGAATGATTAACTTGACTAGGAGGTTGTGTATAACCAAGGACTTGAATCCAACTCTTCATAGGAATAATATTAGTATCCATAATATGAGCAATACCATGCAACACATTGACATCAATTTTATCACTTTGAACCAATCTTTTTAATCCCTCAATCAATGGTAGATATTCACTTTTTGGGTATTGTTGACTCGCCATTTTTGAAGATTTTGAATTGATTGTTAATCTTTGCCAATAGGTCAACGAAAACCCTAGTTATTGATTCATCCACATCATGAGTATTAAGAAAAGAATGAGGATAAACAGGGTCATTTGTAGGATTGGAAGAACCACCAACATCCTCATGGAATAAGTTATCCAAATTAGGCTTCATCTTCTCTATAATTAAACCTTGGGAAGCCTTAATTCTAGAATTTCTTCTCACAAGGATATTATAGGTTGGACTAATAGTAGTAGAAATCATGCACTAAGGAAGGGAAATTGGGAATTTGAAGTTTGAAATAATTAAACAATACAAAATTTTGTTAGGCCCAATATGGAAAGCTAATGTACTAAGAGGGGAGGGGTGAATCAGTACTTTAAAACATTTCTTCAACAATATCTTTACTGTTATGTATAAACCAAATAGTGCAGTAACATAATATAAAGCTAAAAAAAATAGATAACAATCATACATGATTCACTCCATAACACATATATTTTGATTACGCGGAAACTCTTGGTTAGAGAGAAAAACTATGGTGGGGATGGCACCCACAACTTCACTACTGCAATAATAAAGAGTGCTCGGTTAGAGATACATGTTTAGCTATTTCTGATAGCTTACCCTGTTAGGAGTAACAAGATCTATTAGATCTACCTTGCTAAAGGATTTTACAACACTTCATCTAAATGTTGCACCTGGTTAGAGGCTTTACAATTTATAGACTTGATTAGAGTCTTTTACCCTATTAAAGGTTTCTCTTACAACTTTAAAATATTACAATAAAATCATTACAAATATCTGCAACTTTACATCTGGAATGTTATAGAAAATTCTATGTGCTCAGAATAGATTACATTGCTTATAGCATACCTTGGTAACCCATATAGTAACTCGGTAAACCCTTATGTTTACTCTATTCTTTGACTATTCTCTGAAAACCTTCTCGGTGACCTTTGTGTCTCTATAACAGTCTTCTTACACTCATGCACACACATTTAACTCTTTAACTCATGCTGTATAAATAGATTTCTTATGATGGTGATCCAATTCATTTCTTCAATCTTACAAACACAATTTATTGAATGAATAACCATGCAAAATATTTCATTGGTTAGATAACCTCAAAATCATACACAATCTTTAAGTGCAATTTCCAATGTGATAATGGTTAGATGTGCCTCGATCTTGTAACACATTTTCATATGCATGTCCAGGTTCAATGAATCTGGTAACATGTTTCACTCAGTGTAAATCAACTTGGTGTGTCATCTTTGTTGCTCGGTAGACATGTAAAGATACTTGGTAGACAGCTCGGTGTATACTGTGTTCTGTGACTGCTTTCTTCTGTAACTAACTAGACTGTACATACCGACTGAATATTTTGGTAATAGATAATTGACTAGAGTATATAGTATAACTTTGACATAAAACTAATGGCAATCTGATAAGTAGTAACAATCTCCCCTTTTGACATTAGTTGAGATGTTTGACAAAAACTACTTTCAAAGTTATAACTCAATAATCTATATACTTGCAAAATTTGACTATACTGACAGTATATACAATAGTCAATAAAATAATACATCAGATATACTCCCCTTATCGATATACTATATAAAATTCTGAGTTTTGCCTGCTTGGTGATCTATTCTTGTTCTGTGCTTACATTGCTCGGTATACTCCCCCTGTATACTATACTCTGAATACTATATCATTCTCTCAATACTGAATCACTCTCTAAATATATTGTATTACTCCCCTAGTACTGTAACATATTACTCCCCAAATATAGTATCACTCCCCATTTTTGACAAACATCAAAAAATTAATTTCCATTCGGGGGCGGTAACTGGTCAAAAATGGATTTGTACTTGGTCCAGGTGTCCGTGAGAGCAATAGAGAGTGCATCCTTTACACTGTCCATTAAAGAATTATGTGCTCAAATATCAGCGAATAGTGATATTAAGCCATCTAGAGTGCTTCCCTCTTGAGTAGTAGATAAGTATGTGGCTCGGTTGATCTGTTCTTGGACTAATGAAAGATGAGGAAGGAATAATGTCTGAATTGTCATTATGTCCATCCTGATCTTGTGTTCTTCATTTCTTAAGTCCAATTGTTGAGCCATGAGTTGTTGTAACTTTGTATAAAAATTTTGAACTGAATTTGGCTCGGTGGTCAGCTTATTTGAGAGATTGGTGATCTCTTTCTCAATTGCCTCTATTTTATTCTTAATGTCTTTAATGAATAAAGAAAATGTGCAGAGTTTCTGAAATAAATAATGAATGTGCTTGAGCTGAGGAGTCAACTCAGCAATAAATTTGACAAGTTTAACTTTGCCAATAGCTATAGCTTTTTGTGCCTCTTCTATCATTTTGGCAGTGAGCTCTTTGTCTTTCAGCTTGCTCAAATACTTCGATGCATCTACTCCAGATGTCTCTATCTTTGTTAGGAGTTCATCTAGTTGAATGTGGATGGCTGCATTAGTTGATACTGTAGCTTCAGGTAGCATATCTATTAGGAGTGCTTTTACCTTCTGAAGTACTTTATTTTTCTTTTGAATGGCGATTTGCTTCTCTTGTTCGGCCTTTGCTTTGCACAGTTCATCAAAATCAATGAGTGCTTGCCCCTTTAATTTTGCTATGTCTACATTGGGCAACACTATGGATTTTGACAAATCAACTTTAAAACTATGCTTCCTCACTTTCTTTTCTTTACCTTTCACCGATGGAACTAAGACAATTGCTTGTGAGGCTTGATTACCCTCGGTAGGTTGCTCGGTAGAGGCAACACTTTGATTGGTTCCTTTAGCCTCTATAGAGTCCTTTGGTGTCTCAGTTGCAACATTCTCAATGCCAGAAGGTGCTTGAGATGTTTTTTCTTGAGTAGTACCTTCTCCTGTTGCCTTGAGACCTTCAATGCCTTGATCGGTATCCTAAGTTTCGGTTGAGACAGGTTGCTTGACCGGTGGATAAGGTTGAACTTGTTCCAAAATGGATTCACTAGATACAAGTTTTGCATATGTAGTGCCTTCTATCATTTCCTGTTCTGGGGCCTCTGTATCCATGACATCTTCATCTATTTGAATGGTGTCAGTAGGGTCTTGTTCGGTAGCATCAGGACCTTTCTTGGTGACATCAGGATCATGCTCGATGACATCAACGATTTCAACTATAGCTTGCTCACTGGCATCCTTGATTTTGAAGATTTCCTGCCACTTTGCTTTTGTCTCATTTTCTACTTCAATATATAGCCCATTCATCTGTTTTAAGGCTCTTTGTTGGACAAGAAACTTTGAATTGTAGGTTGTCAGATGTTCCTTTATTTCAACTACTGACATATCAGGAAAGAGATGGACTAGACTTCTTTCTCTGATTTGTTTCTCTGAGTCCATTGCATACTTCCACCTATTATCAATATGCAGATACAATTCATTTGGAAGTGACTTAGCTAGTTCTAATGGAGCTAGCCAGAACTTTAGAAGTGTGTAGATGACAACTTCTTTAATTTGTCTCTTTTCATCATTGTTCTTGGTTTCATACTTGACATATCTAAATCCTCCAAATCCACCATATTCTTTCAGATTAGCACAGAAGTTTTCAACACTATGTATATTTACATTCTTGCTCTTAACAATCTGAAATTTGCTTGCATCTTCTGATTCGGTATCACTAGACTCTTTTGCCAAAATGAGTCTCTGAGTAGATTTCTTGTATGTCTTTGTTACCTTAGGAATAGTAACACTCTTTGTCTTCTTACTCAGTGAAGCTGCAGATGCTCTAGTGTTAGGTCATTTTACTGGAGGTGGAGTCAATGAAACTTTTGATGTGTCCTGTTTCTTTCTCTTTAACACTTTACCCTTAGGAAATTCAGTGCTCAGTGTTATAGCTACCTCTTGGGCTTCAGATTCCTCTTTAGTAATGGCAATGGTGCCTTTGACAGGTGTAGAGGAAGAGTCTTCTCTGAATTTCTTAGACAATGCTTTTATCATTTTTGTTGCCTTTCTTGTAGCTTTGGGTACTACAATATTCATTTTTACCTTTTCCTTTACTTCCTCATAGGTACCATACCTCAGCTCGGTAGCATGTCTAGGCAATGTAAGAAATGCATCAATTTGATGTTTTGTGATGTCAAAATCAATCTCGTAGCCCATTGGTGACAAATATTGAGTCCTCGGTTCCACAACATTCACATAACAGTAATCAGTGTCAACTTCAAAACATATATCATTTTTGTATTTCTCTACTAGCTGGGGTGGAATCCTATATCTGTTATGCATTTTCTCTTGAAATTTACTGAAGTAATCATCCATGATATCAATGAAATTATCACTTAACTTCTTAATGAAGTCATTAATCTGATGGGTGATAGGTCGGTGTAGCTCCCAAACAACTTTACCGACTGATGGAAAGAATTTTTCAAAGTAGAAAAACATGCATACCAGTAGTGATCCAAACTTTAGAGTATTAGCCAAGTTGTTCTTATTCGGCTTCCTGATGGTGTCCAGATTTTCAAATAGGTTCTTCAGCAATACCTCACATAGGTCAATTTTCATTCCCTTTTTCACAATTTTGTAAGCCAAGTCTACTGCTGCACAAGGAACATTATTTTCCCTTTCTGATTGGAAGAAATAGTAGCCCATTACTCTAATGGAAAATTTTAGTTCTTCATCTGTGACATTATTCAGTTTCAATCCTCTGCAATCAGATGCCACTCTGGTTAAACTGATCAATTCCTTCTGTGATATCATCTTCTAGGCTCGGGCATGATCATAGATAAGGTAACTGGTAATCAGATGAATGATTTCCTTGGTAATCTTAAATGGTTGCTCTTCTAGCCACATGAAATCATCATGAACTATGCTCAAAACAAACTTGACCCACTGGGGTTTGAACACACAAGGATAGGTTAGGGCTTCAGTTAATCCCTTGAATTTGATGTGCTCATACTTGTTGGTCAATATACCATCGGTACATAGCTCATCATAGGTGTCTCTGATTTCAACATGACTAAGTTCTTCAACATGATATTTGGTGAAGAATCTCACATCTTCGACTAGTAACACTCTATCCGAGATGAGTGAAAAGGCAGTTTTGTCATCCAGTTCAGAAGCGACTTTGGGAGTCAAAGAGTATTTTAGTGAGGGCTTCTCTACATTCTTGACAACTATGGGATCTTGGATCTTGGGCGCCATTGTAGATTTCAGATAAAAACTAGCAAAGAGTCCTTAGGGTTTCAGGATTTCAAACGACAAACGCTTTATACTTAGCAGATAATGGCAACTAGATAAGATCGGTAAACTAGCTTAACAATGTGTTGAGATTTGATGTAAATACCTTGAATTTGCTTTGTAGGAGGTTTGATCGCCTTTGAATCACTTGCTTTGCTTTCTCAAAAACTTGGTAAGTGTAAATGACCATGAAAATGCTTTTAAGTACACAAAATACCTTATCGGGCTCCGTGTGGATTAGGTCAAAACATTAAATGTACTTGGT
Source organism: Cryptomeria japonica (assembly GCF_030272615.1). Taxonomy (NCBI): domain Eukaryota; kingdom Viridiplantae; phylum Streptophyta; class Pinopsida; order Cupressales; family Cupressaceae; genus Cryptomeria; species Cryptomeria japonica. The sequence continues at coordinate 185,354,602 of NC_081413.1, forward strand.
TCCTCTTTAACTGATTTACTCTCCCTTTTCATTTTAACCTAGTAACCAAGCTTCCTTCATTTACTGACTTGACAGGTTTCCTGTATTCACCGACTTGATAGGTTTCTTGTAAAGTGCTTCAAAAGACTTTGATAGAATTTCAAACTTACTATTACATCTTAACTATGCAGATTTTGAATTTAGTACATAATATAATAGGAACTATTAAGATTTTAATCTTCAGAGAATGCAGCCCCTTCATACCTTTGCCGATTAATTTGGAATAGGTGCACCTAACTCGGTAGGTAAGGTGCTTTCTTCATTTGACACAATTTCCTTCTTTTTCCAAATCATCTTTAATTTTTCTTTTATTTCTTTAGTGTCTTTTCTGAGTTGATCTTTGCATTCTCCAGCTAAGTGTCCAACTTTGTGACAATGAAAACATGTCATACCAGGATTTCTCCATGATCTTCAGTTGTACATCCCAAACCTTATAAAATAGTTGGCACTTATATGTCCATATCTTCCACAACATTCACACCATATCCTTGTATTGTAATCCCATGGTACTGCAGAATACTATTGGTAAGGATCTATGTGAGTTTGATAACCTCTAGCATTTGCTTGGTGTGCATACCACATATAGTTCTTTTTCTTAAACCAACACTTCTCGATACTATGTCCATATCTATTGCAGTTTTTACAAAACCCTTTGAATTTTGCCTTCTGATAATTGTTAACAGACTTTGTCCTACATTGATTAGATGTGTGACCATATTTATTGCAATTGTAACAATAACCATTAGACTTAGTGGCATTCGGTTGCTTACCTTTTCTGATTTGGCATATGTTAGCAATGTGACCTTGATTTCCATAGTAGTTGCAAATAGGCTTCTTTCTTTTGATGTTATTCTTGTTTCCAGCTTGCTTTGATGATTCTCCTCTCTCAATAGTATGAATTCCTTTCTCAATAGAGTCTTTTCCTTTGTAACTGAGTCCTGCATCTTTGTTGGGTCTTCTTGTATTCAGTTGCTCATCCAACATCTTTGATGTTTCATAGCTCTTCTTCAGTGTTTCTTTGGATTTCTTCTCTATTTCAAGTTCATCAGTCAACCTTGATACTTCAAGTTTCAATGCTTGATTCTCATCATTTTTCAGAATTGCTTCATGATGTGCATAACCTAGTTGATCTGATAGGTTTTGTTGAATTCCAGTCAACCTTATGATTTCATCATTCTTATCAGATACTAAGACTTCAAGCTATTGTTTCTCTCTTTCTAGATCTCTTACTTTATCCTCAGCTGTTCTCAATGCATCAAGATTTTCAGTCATCTGTGTGCTGAAATGTTCATGTTCTCTTTTCATTGCTTTTAGTTGATCAGCCAGTGCTTTGTTCTTTTCTTTCAATACTCCAATCATTTCTTCAATCTCTTCAGATATATTGTTCTCAGATGATGTCTCAATTTGTTCCACTAACTCTTGAGAGTCCTACAAATCATCAGATAATCTTCTTCTCACTTTCAGAGATTTTTGCATTTGCCTTTGCATGTCTGTAATCACTTGATTAGCATGATCTAGCTCTTCTTGCAGATACACAATCCTCCGAGATTGTTTATAGCCTTCCATTGATAAGATCTTTCTCTTTAGGTAATTAAACCCTTTTCCAAGATTCAAGTTCTGATACCAATTGTTAGGCCCAATATGGAAAGCTAATGTACTAAGAGGGGAGGGGTGAATCAGTACTTTAAAACATTTCTTCAACAATATCTTTACTGTTATGCATAAACCGAATAGTGTAGTAACATAATATAAAACTAAAACAAATATATAACAATCATACATGATTCACTACATAACACATATATTTTGATTATGCAGAAACTCTTGGTTAGAGAGAAAAACTATGGTGGGGATGGCACCCACAACTTCACTACTGCAATAATAAAGAGTGCTTGGTTAGAGCTACATGTTTAGCTATTTTTGATAGCTTACCCTGATAGGAGTAACAAGATCTGTTAGATCTACCTTGCTAAAGGATTTTACAACACTTCATCTAAATGTTGCACCTGGTTAGAGGCTTTACAATTTACAAACTTGATTAGAATCTTTTACCTTGTTAAAGGTTTCTCTTACAACTTCAAAATGTTACAATAAAATCATTACAAATATCTACAACTTTACCTCTGGAATGTTATAGTAGATTCTATGTGCTCAAAATAGATTATCTTGCTTATAGCATACCTTGATAACCCATATAGTAACTCGGTAAATCCTTTTGTTTACTCTGTTCTTCGACTGTTCTCTGAAAACCTTCTCGGTGACCTCTGTGTCTCTATAACAGTCTTCTTACACTCATGCACACACATTTAACTCTTTAACTCATGCTGTATAAATAGATTTCTTATGACGGTGATCCAATTCATTGCTTCGATCTTACAAACACAATTTATTGAATGAATAACCATGCAAAATATTTCATTGGTTAGGTAACCTCAAAATCATACACAATCTTTAAGTGCAATTTCCAATGTGATAACGGTTAGATGTGCCTCAATCTTGTAACACGTTTTCATATGCATGTCCAGGTTCAATGAATCTGGTAACACGTTTCACTCAGTGTAAATGATCTCAGTGTGTCAACTTTGCTACTCGGTAGACATGTAAAGATACTCGGTAGACAGCTCGGTGTATACTACGTTTTGTGACTGCTTTCTTCTATAACCGACTAGACTGTACATACCGACTGAATATTTCGGTAATGGATAATCGACTAGAGTATATAGTATAACTTTGACATAAAACTAATGGCAATCTCATAAGTAGTAACAAATTTGGGTAAAAATGATTGTTCAATTAATTAAGCAAATTAATTTGTGATTTTGAAAATATACATTCATAAAGAACATTCAACCCAGTAGTAAAATTTTTAAAATTAGGGTTGTGTGAAAATAACCTCTTAATTTTTAAAATTAATTTAAAATTGGATCTAAGATTACAATTTTGAATTTGAATTTGAAATAATTATTCCAAAATTTGAACAACCCACATGTTCAATTTTAAATTTAAAAATTAGGGTGTTTGAAATTAACCTCTAATTTTTTTAAATTTGATTGAAAATTAAACTTGTAAGTGAAAATTTGAATTGTAAAATGAAAATACTTAGATGTGAAATAAATAATCCAAATTAAGCAATTCGCAAGCTCAATTTTAAATTTTAAAAATAGGGTTTATTGAATTTAACCTCTAAATTTTTAAAAGTCACTTGGAAATCAAACTTGTAAATGAAAATTTGAATTTTAAATTACATATACACTCAGATATGAGAACATAAATCAGAATTAAAGGTCTAAGGAGTCGTGTTCACCAAAATGTCATGGGTGGGAAATTAGGGTTTCTACAATTAAATGTATGAAAACCAATAATTTGCCATTACATTCAAAAGAGGGGTGAATCCAATAGATTCAATCACAAACCCATAATGATAAGGACTGAATACTAATTGGATTCAAGGGTGTGTGAATTGTTTGCCCTCTTTGGTGAGTTGAAATGTTGAAATTAGAGAAAAGTGTTGAAAGTAAAGGTAAATAGGTGGAAACAATGAGCTACAACCATCAGATTGAGGCATGCGCCTAAATCTGAGCAATATATGTAGATTCAGATCAGATCCTCAAAAAAGCTCCAAAAATGTCGAGATCCGAGCGCTTGTAGCTCTAGTCTTCCTAAATAATGCCTATTTTGAAAATCACAACTTCGTACATGTTTCCTGCACATAGAAAGAAAAGGAAATAGGCTGGGAATAGGGGCTTGTCTAAGTCAAACCCCAGTTTGGAATTAACCATGAAATATAGATAAAAGATAATTCAATTGTTATAAATGAAGATTCTCCTTTTGAGGGAGATGCTAAATAATGATTGAAAACCAAATGATATACCTCCTTGTGAATTTTTGTTTGTCTCCACATGGGATTAGGGTTTCATGAAGTCTTTGACAAAATAGGATGTAGATATCCACTTTAATGCTTGAATCTTGACATTGTTGTTTCTCCTAAGCTTGAAGGAAGATTGATTACTTTCTCAATTTCTTGAATGATTGATTTCATTTGTGTATTCTTGTTGATTTCTTTCTAAATGAAAGAGGAAAACCTCTTTTTATACTTGCCCATCAGAAAACTTGCTAATTTCCTGACATGAGCCAACACAGAGCTAGAATTCCCACTAATTTATGATAGGGAAAAGGGTTTGAAAGGGGACCCAAATAGGGAGGATGAGAGTGTGGTTCCCTGGTCCTAATTAGGACCAGGGCATGGCACTATGTTCCTACCCTATTTTGGGGCTAGGACAAGGTGCCTAGCTGATGCAAAAGTTTAAAATGCAATCATCCTTGAGTGATATAAGTCGAATTAGGTCCCTATCAACCCTAGGGGCACAAACACTAAGGTAGTGACCCAATACAGTAAAAAATTGTATAGGGTTGTAATTTTAGGATGAAATACAAATAAGTCACGATGGTGTAGCCTAACATTCACTTTAACTGTTAGTAGCCCATCACAAGATCGCGACTTTAGATAACACTTGTTCTTGAGCACCGCGATGATGCGGCCTAGCATCCATGGTAACCTCATTGTAGCATCACAACCTAAAATGGCCCTTGTTATTTGCCACTACGAACCATGCACCCAAGCATCCACTTAACTGTTAGCAATCCATCACAATAGTGAAAGGCTAAATGACAATTAACCCTAGTCATCATGAACCCATGATCTGACATCTCTTGATAACTACCAATAGTCCATCACAAGGTTAATGTTGACCATTTGTGTATCAACCTTAGCCATAAAGATAACCGATCTAAGAAATTATCATGGCTAAAACCCTATGTGTTAGTCGTACGGTGATTGACATGTATTATGAACACCCTGTTAGTTGCCATAGTGAAGGCAAAGAATAGAAAGAGGCCCCACAGGATAGCGGGGAAGAAAGAAAGTTTTTTCTTTCTTCACCTCGTGTGATCAAAAGATACATGAAGAAATATTTGTGAGATAGCAGGGTAAAGAAGGTTCCTCCTTCCCCATTACCCCATGAGAAAATAAAGATGATCAAAAGGCTACCGCAAGATAGCAGGGGAAGAAATGTTCTTACCCTCTACCCCACAAAGATATGATGAAGTATGATAAGTTGTCGTAGGATAGCAAGAAGGGAGAGGAAAGGATTTCTCCACTTCCCCATGATGAATTAGCACCAAGGAAAAACCAGGATGGGTTGTCAGGGAAGTGAAGAGATCTTCTTCTCCACCACCCCGTGATATAAGTATGGATACATGAATGGTGGCATAGGGTAAAAAAACATAGGAATGATGATACATGGCCCCCGCCATCCCGTGCGGAGAAATAAAGAGACCAAAGGGTCTCATGGGGTAAAAACAACAAAGAGAGTATGGCTTCCCCACCACCCCATGATGGATTTTGAGGTGCAATGGGACCTCGTGGGGTAACAAATACACAGTAATATCAGTGCTCTCCGCTATCTCGCACCAAAGGACCAGGGAAATGTGATGCAGTCTCCATCGTCCATTTTCACCATTGGGCCCGATCAAACAGTGATGTTTTAAACTTTTTTTGAGCCCTTTGGAAGGCTTCGTGGTACAATCTGGAGCATCCATTTGCACATGAAATAGCACATCGAGTGGCCAAATTTCAAACTCATAAGGATTGAGAAAATTCAAATGGCTATCTGGGGTGGTTGTTGACTTTAATGGTCTATAATCAATTTTGTTCTATCGACAATTCAAATCTAATTAGGATTGTTCCCAACCATTTTTTAGGGGACTATTTCTCCTCCTAGTTCTACAAGTTGATTTTCAAATGCCACCATGCTCATTCAATGTGGTATGAAGACTTTTGTTCCATGTACATGTGCTCAGATGCTATCTCTAGATGCATCATGCATAAAGGTATTCCCCATGTACAAGGATTTTTGTATCTTCCTAGAAAAGAAATATATTCTCAAAGTTGTTATGCACACAGTCAGATAGATTTGTTGATCTGATTCCCCCAATCTAATATTTTGTAATCTAACCCTAGCCAGGGTGAGGGTTTATAGTTGTAGTTCAATCTGAGTTATGCCTGAACTACAAAGACAATTTTGTAGCCCATTTTTAGGCATCTTCTCTTCGTTTCTTTTTCAGAAAACTTATGTTTCTCTACAACTATAAATTTTTCTTTGCCTCTTTTCTGCTCATACAAATTGTGTAATTTGTTTACCTTCTTGTTTGAATGCATCTCTTTTTGATTCTTTAGTTTATGTGACTATGTTTATCCCTCTATGTATGTTGATTGTGAACTACTTCAATTCCTCTCTTCATCCTGCAAAATTCCAATCTTCACTTACTCTTAAGGAGTTTATTTAGATAGAAACCCGTGCATACCTAGGGTAGTTTTCTTGATGTTCTTTGTAGTTATAGGTAGGAAAGATCAATCTTTCAATCTAGGTGCAAACCTCATTTCCACTTTCAAGCATTCATTCTTTCCCCTTTCCCCCTCAGATCAATAGATTAGGATTTATATGTGTTGGGTTGGTCCAACACCTACATCAGATTGATAAGGAATTCGAACTTCTCCAGAGATGCAACCTCATATTTAGCAAGGTCCCACACTTGGAGGTTGTTTCAATGTGTCACGAGGTTGATGAGATCAAGAGTTTATCAAGGGTGCAAACTTTGTGACAATAGTTTCTGGCATGTTCGGTGCGACTGACTGAACTAGTTCTAGTTCAGGCTTTCTTATCTGTTGTTGATAGTTGGTGTGTTTATCAGTAAACTCAACCTTTGGTGGTAGAATTCACATACCTAATGACTCTATAGGGAAAATATACTAGTTAAGTAGACCAAATCTCAAACAACTAAAGATCTGATGCATTCTTCATTCTCAAGCCTTTGGAGGTCTCATTCTTCAAGCACCTAACTCAAATAAATTTTTTTGAGTCATGGTATGCAATCTTTCTCGGGTTGGGTAGATCCTTTTTCCCTTTGCAAGCATTTTTAATAGCATAATCTATCTCTTTTGAATGCTTCTGTAATGAGTACATACCATGGGTGTAATTTCTATTCACCCCCTTTTTTGAAAATGCAAATCTTTCACCCTCCCCCTACCAACAAGAGTAAACTAGGACTTCTCCTATTTTTAATCTAGATGGATTTTCTCCAACAGTAGGTGGGAATTTTCTTGGTGCTTACCACCCACCCATTCCTGCTCAACCTTCTTATCACTAGTACATTTGGAGTGGTTTTCTGACGAGCATTCATCAGAACTCAGACAACTAAACATTAGAATTTAGACGTATTCAGGGTGAAAATCCTCGTCGCTATATTTTTGTCGGTGATTCTGATGATGGGATTCACATCAAAATTCAATGACCCCACGTCGAAAATTTCTATGTACCCATGACATGTTTTTTGATGAGGAGACATCGAAATTCCAATCTCGTTGCATCCTTTATCGCCATAACCTTTGTCGATGACCCTATATTTATCTCTCCAACCTTTTCTGATGCATTTTACTATTGCCAGTGTCCATCTAGATAAGTCTTACCCATAGCCTCATTGGCTATCAGCAAGACATGATTTCTCCATTTCCGCTAGTATGTGTTCTATTGATGGACCATCTTCAAGGATATGTCAGAATTTTGATGATTACGATGACAAATGAGGCTGCATCCTGTGACATTTTTGTTGTTGTAGGTATGACAACATCATCAATTGTCTTGTGGTGTTCATCGGAATTCCGACCTTCCCCAATATTTAAAAAAAAAAAAACCAACTGCTTTTGTCTACATCGATGACCCTTTATCACCATAACCTTTGCTGATGCATTTTACTTTTTCCAATGTCCATCAGATTAAGTCTTACTGATAGCCTCATCAGCTATTGACAAGACAAGATTTCTCCATTGCAGCTAGCGTGTGTTCTGTCAATGGACTTAAATGGTGTATGTTATCCCGATCACATGCTTCTACTTGTCGATGTTACCATTGGGTTGACTTTTGCTGATTACAAAGGATTAATTTCAACAACATTAATATCTGTGAGATTTTGCCAAGATCAAGAGGCAATGGAAAGCATAAATGAGAGAAAACAAGAATAGATGATAGGAATAAACTGTATTCTATCAAGATGAAAATACTGATCAACTGGATCATCAATCATTACATACAATAAATATGAGCCTGCTTATATAGGCAAGGCTATATGGATATGTGAGTACATAAACATGACATGTGGCTCAATAAGAAACAAGGGTAGGTAGGAAATAGGTGTGGGTAGGTAGGAGAAACAATATAATATTCCACATGAGGTGGGTCACCCACTGAATGTGGAGTGTAACAACAAGATCGCACCATAAAAGGTGGAAATTATCCTACACACGCTATCCCAATGTGGCACAAAAACCCAAGTGTCTCATACCCAAACTACTATGAAATGCATTTACTAGGTAAACTTAAGTAAGGTGTAATAATATCCAAGATGAATAATTATTTACACCAACACCCCCCCTTAAGTGCAGCTTAGGGGAATGCACTTAAGTCTATAATGCAACTAAGCAATGTGAGATGGGTCTCAGCTACGAGGCCATGTTAGATACCCATGTACAAATGCAAATGCATGAAAACCAATGCAAGGAAATCTCTCATAAAGCGGGGAAAGAGAGAAAAACCCAATGGGAAAAAACCCTCCCCCAAAAGAGAGATGAAAACTAGATACAAATAACTCTCATAGAAGTATGTGAAGGACAAAACCCCATGTGAGGAAAAAGTCCCCCCCCCATATGAGACAAGAAGAAGAGAGACTAGGAAGCCCCCCCTCAATCTGGAATCTGCACCAATGATAGAAGCTCGAAGATGAATGAAGAAACTACTCCATGAGCGTCAAACAACATTCCTCCCCTTAGGAAGAAACAAAACCAAAGGTGTATCCATGAAGTCTCCCCAACCATGAAGGGAAGATGAAGCAAAAATACTCATGATGAAAGGAATCTTTGAAAACTGCTCAAGTGTCCCCATGTCAATGCTAAAAGGTGCCCCCTCCAAAGGTGGTAAACTGTACCACACTATTGAAAAAGGCACTCCAAGATCTAATGGAGATGAATGTAGAACAATATCCAAAGACTCATATGTCTCCTCAAAAGATAAAGAGACCTCCTCCAAGTGTTGTACAAAAGTATCCACAATCATGTCAATCTCTAAAGATTGATCATGTAGAGAATGCACAAGAGGGTCAGAGTTATCCCTCGCAACAATCAAAGAAGGATCATCTTCATCAAAGAGAAGATGAATGTCATGAATGGTGTCTCCCAAATCTGTAATGTAGGAGTCCACAGACAAACCTGCAATGTCTGTCAAGTAGGCATCCCAATCAACTGAAGTTGGAAGACATGAAATATCCTGCTACACTGAATCATAAGAAGGAAAAACTATCGCACTAGCTGCATCATCAGGTGTAATAGGTGGTGTGATATCAATAGAAGGAGATGAAATGCAAGGCTCAAGAATGGGGTCACATGTGAGAATCCCCAAGTTCAAATGCCCAAAGTTCTCCTCAAAATCAGAATCATCATAGGACCAAAATCTGAAAAAGAGTACAACAGAGATGCATGATCAACCACCCCAGTCATAATGATAGCTCCACTCTCCAAGTCTCTATAGATAACTGAATCAGGTGTGAACTCCAATATTTTCCTAGCTGCCCCATGTGTGATTTGATAGATGGGAAGAATATTATTTGTCAAGTAGGGTACACACGACACATCATTGAAGGAGTTATCCCCAATGGCAATAGATGCTTTCCCAATCACATCCATGTATGTATGATTGCCCATCAAAATTTGTGGCATGTTGCAAGGCTCAAATATAGAAAACATAGACTGCGAAGATGCCATATGATGAGAAGCATTTTCATCTATAAGCCATCTCCCTTAATCATGACTTGTAGTAGCACAAAGAGCTTGTCCCTTTCCTTTATCTGTCCTAAAAGAGTGATCATTTCCTTTATCCTTGGAAGAAGAAGCTGATGTAGACATTCTAGAAGGTAGGTTGATTCTATTCTTCTCAAGAAGATTCTTCAACTCATCAATATCCTTCTTATAATAATGATGTTCATCATGTCCTGACTTCTTGCAATATCCACAAAACAAATTGTCCTTATATGATTTCCTCTTAGGTGAGAATGGTGAATCACCTTGTTGTGGAGAGGAAGATTGTGCTCCATCTTGTTGTGGTTTAGACTTAGGTTTCTTTTGATTCTTGTCTTTTCCTTGATTACTTTGATTCCCTTTGTTAGCCACCAAAGCTCATGACTTTGAAAATTTGAGAATCCCCATCATGGTCAACTTAGATTGCTCAAGTATCAACATCTCCGTGAATGAATCAAATGAGGGAGAAGTGTATGAGGAACCTTGAGCTAACCTATGGGTGTGAAAGCTAGATACAAAGGTTGCATACTCTGAAGGAAGCTTGTCCAACAAGTTATAAACCAATTGAGCATCCTTTTTGTCAATTCCACAATCCTTTAGCTTTTCTCTTAACTCAATTGCTTTTGTGACATAATCTTGGATTGTATAAAAATCCTTGGGATCCAAAGTTGTGAGTTCACTATCAAGCTTGTAGCCCTTAATCTCATCAACTTGACCATACAATTTCTTTAAAATATCCCAGGCCTCTTCAATTGTTGTACACTTATCAATGTGAAAAATGAAGTCATCTGATACATACTTTCTAAGAATTCCAAGTGCCATAGAATTCTTAGTAAGCCATTCAATTTGAGCATTAGGATTAGCCTTAGGATCAGGTGGTGTTGTAATAGTTTCATTTACATAATGAATGAGTCCTTTGTACATTAGTTTACTACATGCCTTAATTTTCCATGATGAAAAATTATGAGTTAAAAGTGGAAATTTAGGAGAACCCATAGCACCAAAATGAAAAAACACAAGATAGAGAGAGGCACAATCACACAAGACACCCCCCCAAAATACTCAATCAAGAAACCCCCCCCCCCCCAAAAAAAAAAAGGTGATTTGGCACTTTATACTTCGTGCATATACAATGGGCCACTTGCAAAATAAGGCAAAGTGGACTTCTGATTTCAATTTACAACTTCTCAAAATGAGATCTAAGAGACTTCAACAAATACTGCTAGTGATCTAAACTGAGATCCAAGCAAAATGTAAGTACCAAATATGCCAAAAATGGCCAAATACTGAAAGTACAATTTCTACTTAAAACCACTACAAACAGATGGCAGATTATGAAAGTAGATGAAAAAATATGCACTTTCAAAAAAAATGGCACCTGAAAAGGAGTCCATATGAGCCCAAACGAAGCCTCCAAAGTTGTAAAAATCGGGATTTTGCGATTTTCGAAAAACCTGTATCCGAAAATCAAAAAAAAATTGCACCACTATACGAATCACAAAATTATACCCCAAAACCAAAAGCTTGCTCAAAAAAATGAGTCTGGATGAGTGAGATATTGCTATTTGAAAATTGCCTGCAAAATTATAATTTCTGGAAAATTTTTGCCGCAACGTCAAACTTCAAATGCCTCTAGATTTGGCCTCCGAAGTCCGATTTTGATGAAACAAAAGGCAAAAATGACTTTCTTGGACCTCCTAAATCCAATGGTAACCTCAAATTTGACCCATCAAGCTTCAATAATAACCTGCAATAGAAAGCTCCAAAATGCAAACCCCAAATAGAATCAAATTTCTCTTAATTAGCAAACCAATGACACTCTAATGGCTTTGATATCATGTGAGATTTTGCCAAGATCAAGAGGAAATGGAAAGAACAAATGAGAAAAAACAAAAATAGATGATAGGAATAAACTATATTCTATCAAGATGAAAATACTGATCAACTGGATCATCAATCGTTACATACAATAAATATGAGCCTGCTTATATAGGCAAGGCTATATGGATATGTGAGAACATAAACATGACATGTGGCTCACTAAAAAACAAGGGTAGGTAGGAAATAGGTGTGGGTAGGTAGGAGAAACAATATAATATTCCACATGAGGTGGATCACCCATTGAATGTGGAGTGTAACAACAAGATCACACCATAAAAGGTGGAAATTATCCTACACACACTATCCCAATGTGGCACAAACACCCAAGTGTCTCATACCCAAACTACTATGAAATGCATTTACTAAGTAAACTTAAGTAAGGTGTAATAATATCTAAGATGAATAATTATTTACACCAACAATATCAGTGAGCTTACAAAGGATTAAGCGCAGTAGGTACTTCATTATCAAGAAGATAAATATGAAATAGCTACAAGAATGCATGAGAAGACTTATCATAAGGAATCATAATAGTGTTTATAAACATCATCCTCACATGTGGAGAGGTTGTTGATGTTGATTTGAAGGTTGATCTATGTGAAAACAAACTGCTGCAATAAAAATTCAACGTTTTCCTTGCATTTCATGAGTGAAATCTGAAGCATATTGTGGTTTTATTTCTTCATATTGATCTTCACCCATTGGAAAGTGTTTGGTGGATGTTCTAAGAATAATTTAAATTCATTTTGAAGGTTTAATCAATCATTTTGTGTGTAGACACCTAAAATTGTCATGTCTAATTAAATAAATATTTTTATTTATTTAATTACTTTAGCCTAATTCTTAATTTTCTTTATTTAATTAATTAATTCATTTGTCCTCTTCTAGCCTTATTTCTCATTTAAATAAATATTTATTTATTTAAATTATCATTTTCCCTAAATTAAATAAATATTTTATTTATTTAATTGATCTCACTTCTATTAATCAATTAAATCTTTATTTGTTTAATTAATTTATTAGCCTTTTCTACCCATGACACATGTCGTTCATCTCTTAATTCCTACACTACCTACCCTCTTATTATTTTCTTATTTTCTTTACCTACCCTTTAATCATAGCCGACCTCTTTTACATCTCTCAATCTTATCCCTCCATTTCATATAGTGTCTTCTATATAAGAAGATGCTTCCTTCATTATCAAACCCTAACTACCTAATCAATCTATGCATCCCAACTAACTAACTACTTGATGACTTGACTACACTATGCCTTTTACATGTGATCCTACTTGCAACCACATTTCCATTCTTTGTTGAGCTCTTGTTCATATAAAAATCTAAGAGCAAATATATCAAGCAAGATCAATGGAGATAGGAAGAATGGAGATCCAAACCCTATTGGACATGTGATGGTATAATCTTTGTGATTTCATTTGATTTGCATTGTCTTAGGTTTTTCTACCCATATATTGTTGTTTTGTAAAACAATTTGGAGAATAACCTTGTGCAGCTAGGGTTTTGGACACAAAATCAAGATCTTGGAGAGATTCGATCATATCTCACAAATGGCTAAGAATTTTTGCACCAAATTTTGTTTGCAGGTTAAGAAAATTATCAAAGGTGTTCAATAAAAATTTTAGATTTTTTGGATCAAGGAATTTTTTTATGCAGGTTTGGAAGACCATCAGGACTGTCCAGTAAAAAGTTCAGATTTTTTGGATCAATTTTGCTTTTTATATGATTTTTTTATGATTTTTCACAAAAATTAATTTTTGAAGCAAATTAGCAAAATTTTTGGATTTTCTTACATTTCTAGAAATCTCTTGAAATTTTACAAGTGGTCTTTTTTTATGATGAATCAGATGTTTGAATTGGTCAACAAAACACATTGTTGAAGGCCCCTATTTCACAAAGTCTTTTGGATCTAAAATTTACCTAACTTCTGTGCTTGTAGGAAGGGGTGATCATTTGAAACAATCCAAACTACTAACAAATCTTTGTTGCAAGACCTTGACAAGGATTTTCTTTTGATCTTTATTGTGTGCCTTGTTTTCATAGATTATCAAACACTTCAATTCGTGCACTAAAATTGAACTAGTGTCCTTTATGTCTTGGGCAATAGGCTCTTTTTGTTTAATCTTTAGAGGACCTATCTCCCCATGTGGTCATTAGGACTACTAGTGAGGAGAGAACGACCCAAGTGATAGCGAGGAAAACCCACCTCTTCTGAACCACTATAAACAACTATATTCATGGTGAAAACTATGGATAATGTGTGCTGGGAGCCTTCTGTATTTACAGAGCTGAAAGTACTGCATGTATGGCCACACGAGCGGATGCCCTTACTAGCATCTTTTTTTTTTAGAAGCCAAAATCCCTCTAGTTGTTGGGGCAGGAGGTCGAACCTCTGGAGCAGCCCACACACATACGGTTCTTAGTAGAGATACAAAGTTCACCACAGGGAGTTTTCATGGGGACTGATGCTTGGCTGCCCCAAGAAGTGAGTGTCGAGGGTGGAGCCAGTAGGGTCAAGCATCTAAGTATTTGCTCTGAATAGCGTAGCCTCATGTGGGAATCAACAACTATTGTCTTGGCCAGCGATAAGAATTGTGCTTGACTTATTTTAAACAATCAAACATTCAAGACCAAACACCAAAACATTGTGTCTTTTGTGTCTTCAAGTGTATCCAAAACATTTTTACATCAAACAACACACTTTTTTTGGAGTCATTTTGGAGTCTAAACACTTGCAAACATTGAGTCCTCATCAACATTGTGTCCTCTTGTCATGAAAAATAGTCAAAAATTCAGATTTGGTCACAACACAACAACTTCACAAATACAAAAAATTTACAGTCCAACAAACAAGAGCAATCAGTTTCAGAATTCTTGAGCTTCCTAAGCTATCTCTTCAGGTTTTCATCTAGCATTCAACCTACCTTTGGCTCTCATAAAGTTCATCATTGCTTTACACCTTACATTACATTCACATTTGTCTAAACTTGAGTCAAAAGGTCACTTCCTTGTCCTCATCATACTTTGTCAAAAAACTACATACAACAACATTTTGCTGAGTGGTCCCTCATCAAGGTCTATCACCTTTGGGTCTCATTTGGTCTTACTTAGAGTCAAGGTCAACTTACCTCATCAAGAGAAACTACCATCTCTTTGGAAGTAACACCTACTCTACTACATACATACTTGGTCTTACACTTTGGACATTCCAAGTACACCACAGATTCATTTACATTCCATCCAACTCTTGATCTTCCATACTCTTTCCATTTTCATCTAGTCTCACACATCTTGGTCAATACCTAGTTCATGGTTGAAACCCATTCCCAAAAATCTAGGAGAGAAGCTAAAGAGGCTTAAGATTCTGCAAACATGAGTTCCTATGAGTATGACAATGATATCTTTTTCAATTCTGATCATACTACATTACCTAATATGGATGCTTATAGAAACATTCCAAATGTTGAGAACATGGATACTACAAACAACAATGATACACACAATGACAATATGGACAACATTTCAGTACATTCAGCAAAAGTGGAAGACTCCATTATGGATCCCCGTTTCAATCGATTGGTTGAGGAAATAATGAGGAGAGATAGACAATACTTCTTACAAATGATGGCACAAAGTGGAGCCAAGATACCTCCTGATTTTGACATGTCTCAAATAATGGAAAATCGACCTTTGCAACAACCTCACCTCAACATGGATCAAAGGAGGCCTAATAGTAGAGGCAATAGAGGACCACATATGGTGCCTGAATCACCATCATCTTTGTTTCAAAAACCAGAGGTCCCACATACACATGGTCAAGCATATGATACTCACCTTCGCAAACCATTATGGAAGTCTTATGCAGAAAAATATGCTCAATCACATACCAATGCTAAGGATCAACCACCAAAGCAATTGGATATCCAAAGGCATGCTCAAAATTTGGACACAAGGAAACCCCATGTCAAATTTGAGGGCAACGCACTAGAACAAACTCATGACATTCCTGTAGAGTATGGTATACATGGACAAAGCAGATATTTCATTCCTCACCATGACTCTATACCAAGTGGTCCATATACACAGCATCATTACAGACCTCCTCCATATGAACATGTGTATGATCAATACCATCCATATATGCAACATGCTCCTCCATCCGGTGGTTCAGGCATGGGGTATGGTCCAAGAAGTCGGTCTCCACCCAAGAACAATTTGGAACAGCAAATCAAGGATTTACAAAAGAAAATGGAGGACATAAATACACTTAAGCCAATTTACACAATGAGAGACGTATGTCCCTATCCATTTGACAAAAGCATTCAAATGCCTCCATTTCCTACACACTTTGTGACACCTAAGTTTGATAAGTATAGAGGAAAAGGGGATCCTAAGGCACATATGAGACAATTTTTCACAGCTTGCATTGAGGTAGTGGTAGAAGAGACATATTTGATGAGATTATTCCCACAAAGCTTAGGTGATCAAGCTATGGAATGGTTCTCCCAACTTCCACCTAGAATTAAGTCATGGGGTGACTTAGCAAAGGCATTTGTCCAACATTTCTCATACAACATAGAGACAGAAATATCAGTCACCACTTTGTGCAACACCAAGCAAAGGGATGGAGAATCTTTTTCATCATTTTTACAAAGATGGAGAAATCTAGCCAGCAAATGCTCTTATGAAATTCCACAAAAACAAATGGTAGAGATGTTCACCCAGAATGTTAACAAGGACATTGGTTATGAATTGAGAAAATCTTGTTTGTCCACCTTCAAGGATGTCATTGAAAAAGGTTTAGCAATAGAGAAGGTCCTAATTGAACAAGGAGTCATTAAGATATTCAAAGAAAACAAAGAGGACTTTAAAGGAAAAGATAAGCCAAGATTTTAGAATAAAAACAAGAACATAGTCAATGATGGTGTTGTGGATGCCAATACGGTGCGACCCAAAATCATTTTTTTCTGGATCAAGCTCTACAAACAATCAAGTGAATACTCAAACTACTTCAAAGTCACAAAGGAAGTACACCCCATTAGGAGAACCACTTGAGTCAGTTTTCAAGAAGCTAGTGGCAAACAAGATAATCACAATTCTAGATTTTCCTCCATATGAGCCAAAGGTCAAACCAAATTGGTGGAATGATGATGAATATTGTGAATTTCATAAGAGCAAGGGACATAAAATAGGAAATTTCCATTGATTGAAGAACATCATACAAGATCTCATTGATAGAGGTGACATTAAGATTGAAGGACACTCATCTAATCAAGAACATGAGATGTTTAAGGAACCATTCCCAAAACATGACAAGGGAAAAGCTAAAGCCATAGATGAACAAACCAACTATACAAGAGCATATTATAACTATGATTCAACTATCAATCACATTTATATGGACAATTATGTCTCTACCATTATCGTCAAGAATAAAATGCCTGAGACTTCTACCGAAAGACCCAAGATTGTCCTAAAAGGCATTGGATCTTCTTCTAAACCAACCTCTGAATGTAATGTCACAACTCATAGAGGTAAATTCACTTTTCAAGGTGCTCCAGCCAAAAACACCACTTTGTCATCAACTAAGCCTGAGTATCACCTTGTAGAACAATTAGGGAAGACACCCACGCTTATCTCCATCCTTGAGCTCTTACGCATATCCCCCGCACATAAAGCCATTCTTGACAAAATCTTGAGAGACACTTTTGTCCCTACTAATCTGAACGTGGACCAGTTTCAAGCCATGGTGGCATACCATTCCATTCCACACTCACTTACATTCACAGAAGTTGATCACATCTCCTTAAGTCAGCCACATAATGCACCTTTACACATTGAAGCCTTCATACACAAACATCAAATAAAATGAGTCCTGATAGATGGAGGAGTAGGTCTAAACATTTGTACATTGAGCACTATTAAATAATTGGGATATTTAGATAAAGCTGTGAATTATACAAACAAAACTACCATAAAAGCATATGATGATGAAGAGCATTCATCCAAGGGCACAGTCATTTTACCTCTTAGAGTTGGGCCAGTTACAAAGGATGTGGTTTGTCAAGTCCTAGACCTAGATCTCACATACAACATATTGCTAGGACGCCCATGGATTCATGAGATGAATGCAGTACCATCTACATATCATCAATGTATCCAGTTTCCACACAATGGAGTTGAAGTGACCATAAAAGGTGACCCAAATCCATTCATATATTGCAACAATATGCGACCTAGATCAGAAATAACAATACCAGTCAATCGAGAGGCTATTCCATCTTCAGCATATGTGGATCCAGAATCCTTGAAAGCTTTTACATCAAAACAAGCAGAGATCAAAGAAAAGTTCAAGTTTAAAGACCTGGGATGTGGTGAGTATATCTTTCATGTTGATCAACTCCCACTATCTCCTAAGGTATTCAGTCAACATGAACAATCTATAAACAATTTGCAAGGAATTGGGTGTGAACCGCCTAGTGTTGTGGCTACTAAGTCTAAATGCAAATCTCCTCTAGTGGTGCAAGCAACTCTTGATATCAATAGTCCTAAGAGTGGTTCCAACAAAGAATCTATTGAGCATATCACTA
This sequence comes from Cryptomeria japonica, assembly GCF_030272615.1. NCBI lineage: Eukaryota > Viridiplantae > Streptophyta > Pinopsida > Cupressales > Cupressaceae > Cryptomeria > Cryptomeria japonica. The sequence continues at coordinate 185,373,030 of NC_081413.1, forward strand.
GCCCTCTTGATAACTCACATAGCTTTACCATATCATCCACTCATTCCATTTCCACTCCACTTCCAGACTTGGATCAACAAGAATCACAAAAGCCCTTACTTATTGGGGATCAAAAATCAAGATTTGAAAAGAAAAATCTAAAAGTCAATAATAAAGAAAAGTCCTTTAGTCTAAATCAAAATCAAAAGCTACTCGACTCCACAAAAATCAAAGTCAAGGATAAAAATCCTATGAAGCAAAATGAACAAGAGTTGATCTCCCCTAATACCAAAATAACTGGGGGCAAAAGTTCAAAAATTTCATGCCAAAAAGCATACTTGTTGATCCTAAGTTTCTATCATGTCATCCTACTTTCACTTCTTTTCACAGTCATAAGCCTTCATAACTCATCCACTTGTTCCACCCATCCATCCCCTTTTGGTGATACATCATGGACCTTTAATGGAGCTTCCTTGAAGTACTTTGTTATCAAGGATGCCCAAACTTTTTCAGGTGACAGACATACGGGCCTGTGTAGTCCACACACTAGTAATTCTATCTCGGTTCCTTTATCAAGAAAGATAGTCACTTGAGCTACACATCATTCAGTCAAGGAACGTTGTAGTTACAATCATAAAGTAAAGCCTTGCACATTTGAGGTGGGTGACTTAGTTCTCAAGGAAAATTCTAAAAATCAGCAAGACAGAGAGAAGAAGGGCGAATTTGAACCAAACTGGCTTGGTCCTTACATCATTACAACAACCTATGGATCTGGTACGTATCATCTCTCAACTACAAAGGGTGAACCTTTGGAGGATCCTATCAACTACATGCACCTTCATAGGTTTTATACATAGCTCTTCAGCATATCTTAATAAAAAAATTTAAAAAAATTTAAAAAATCAAAAATACAAAAAAATCATAAAACATAAAAAATTGTTACTTGGTGAAAAACTGGCAAACAGGCGCCTTGTGACACAAAAAATTGAAAAACAAAAAAGCATTTCATCCAACGATGAAAACCACTTCGGTGGCACCCTAGGCAAGTACCATGGTGAAAACTGGGTCACCAGCGCCATGTGTAGAGACATTGCTCCTCCCTCCTTCAAGATTCCATTTCATCCTTTCACTTTGCACAAACTCACAACCTCTTCATCCACAATAAACTTTACACATTCCCATCATGGCTTGTTATTGATCTACCCAAGATTGGTTTTCCATTCATAATAAACATTCCTTTTCACCCTTTCCATCCATAATAAATCAACTCATATCTGTGGCTAAGGCAAATCCTACGTCTAGTAATGGGTGTGGAACTGAGAGCATCGCTTGTTCTGAGGAGTACAATTTCTTTCATTTTTCTTTAGTCTATCCATGCACAATCCACAATAAAGTTTTGTCTTCTCTGCAATAAAGTATCAGTTTCATGGATTCAATCAGTTTCAGATGAGACATGGTAGCAACAATGGGCTTCAACAAATCAAATCTTTCAACAGACTCAGACAACATTATGGTTCAGTGCTATCTATCCTTTTTGTGAAAGTAAACATTGTGACCACAATCAAATAAGACTTATACAAGTGACAAGAGACACTAAACTTGAGGACTACAGTGGATGTTGGTGTCGAGTCTTGGTGTTATTTTTATTTTATCTTTTGGTGACATTTCTTTTAGCTTTTCCAGGATGTCTCTGACTAGAGATTCTATCTCTAGGATGTCTTTGACTAGAAAGGTGAGGATGGGGTATCGTCACCTATTTTCTTTGTTGTTTATGGATTGTCTCTTAGTAATGCTATGACTTGTCCAAGGATATGAGGACACTAAGAGTCTAGTATGAATTGGGGCATTCCTTGTTTGTGATTGTCTTATCTCCATGCAAACAGGTACAATGACTTTCTTGGTTGAACATATGCCTCGATTGTCATAACCTACTTGCCATAATAAAGCTCAATGATGATAATGCACAAGAAGCTCTTTCACTTTCATATCTTCTATCTTCCATCCCCATTTCTTGATTGACTTCCATCATCCTTCCTGAGTCTGTGTAGCCCAATATCACATGACTGAGTATAATGACATGCTAGAAACATTTGCATTTCATGTAGTTGCACCTGCATTATCACATATTAGCATTTCAAACATACATATAGATATCACAATTGCACCACATCCTCCACACGACACATGTTAGCACATTTTACATTCTCATTATGTAAATAGTTATTTGCACTATCATATTCATCTGCATTTCATACATTCACATTTGCATTTGCATAGCATATAAAACATAAAAGAAAGAAAAAAAATATTGCATTGAATTATATACATATTTGCATCCATATCATAAAATCATCATCATAAATCACATCAAAGCAACATCACATAGGTACACATGCATATAGCTGCCACAAGTATGAATCATCTCATATCAAAAATCATAAGTTTCATGATACAATAATGTCAAAATACATATGGCTACATAGCCAACCCTCGTGTTACCCTGTCTAGAAAGAGGAACCCACTGATCACTCCTGCCAGTACCGCTGGTAGCACCAATCCTGTCTATGTCATGGTATCCCAAGCCATGTGTCCAGCCCTCATCTCCAATCTCAGATCCTGGAAAAATTGTCTTAGTGCATCCCTATCCCCATCTCGATCATAGGGTATCAGCTCCCCGTCGATCGGTATCCTCAGTATCCTGTAAACATCCTCCGAGGTGACTGTCATCTCACCCATAGGAAAATGAAAAGTGCATGTCTCAGAATGCCATCTCTCAGCTAGCGCAGTCAGCAAACCCATGTTCACCCAAAACTCAGGCACATACAGAATATATCTCAGACCCATAACCTCAATGGTAGCCCTATCCTCGAATGTCAGCTCTGTTCATAACCTTTGAGTCGATGGGAATCTCTCCTACGACTCCAGCATAGGCAAGTACTCCTGTAGTCAAGGAAAGCAATCATGTCAGTCATAGTGACACTCACTGTTCATCACAAAGTGTTGCTTCTATCCTAGTGACACTCACTGTTCATCAAAAAGTGTTTCTTTTATCCTAGTGGTACTCCCTGTTCATCACAAAGTACTATGTGTTTTTGCACTCCCTATTCATCACAAAGTGCTGCTTACATTTGCACTCACTATTCATCACAAAGTGTTGCTTTTATCCTAGTGACACTCACTGTTCATCACAAAGTGCTGCTCATATTTGTACTCCCTATTCATCACAAAGTACTATGTCTTGGTACTCACTGTTCATCACAAAGTGCCTTGATCTATCCTATCCTAGGGCCTCTGCTTGAGTGAATCCTCTTGAGTAGTTTCCTTTTTAACAACATATGTTCTATCATAGAATTGTCAATCCTAGCCCTATCTGCTATCCTAGTCTTCCCTAGAGGACCTGCTTGAGTGTATCCTCTCAGCAACTTATCCAATCAACAGTGTATGTTCATCACAGAACTGTCGATTTGACCTTGAAGACATAAACGTGCCTTCATGACATAAACATGCTTACAGACTACACAAACGTGCGTGCTCTCCACAGATGCACCTATCCTGCACAGACATGCCCACATTGCACAAGCATGCTTGCACAATGCAGACGCGCTCGCATTTTGCATAGACACTTTTTCCAGCACAAATGCGCCTGGCACAAACACAGATTCACCTAGCCAACCCAGACGCGCCTCGACATTTTTGACATTTTTTTTGACATTACCTAAAAGTACATTTATTGCTCTACCTATCATGCATTAATGACAACAATTTAATATGACAAAGTACAAGGAGGTTTTGTGGTACTCACCAGCTCTCCTGCATCTGCTGGCCTCTGAAATCAGTGAACGTGATCGAATCTATGCACCTATGCCATCGTTGTTGACTGTTGCTTCTCTATTCTCTCTCTGCACTCTGATCTCTTGGATGTGTGGATGAAAATGAGGATGTATTTCCCTCATGGTCTATCTTATAGACTACCCTAGCCCTAGCCCTAGCCCTAGCCCGAGTCAGTCTTCTTTATCCTGTGACTCTATCACTCTATCTTGTCAGTCCTTTGTAGCCTTTCTTTCTTATCGAGAGATTGTCTGCGATCTTTTCAGACATTTTCATCCAATCTCTCGAGGGGGCATATCATTCCCATCTTGGGGCAACTTTGTATCAGTTTATATTATCTTCTTTGAAACAACGCGATAAGCTACATTGTCTCAAAGAGGGGCAAATGTAGACACCTAAAATTGTCATGTCTAATTAAATAAATATTTTTATTTATTTAATTACTTTAGCCTAATTCTTCTATTAATTAAATAAATATTTATTTATTTAATTAATTCATTTATCCTCTTCTAGCCTTATTTCTCATTTAAATAAATATTTATTTATTTAAATTATTCTTTTCCCTAAATTAAATAAATATTTTATTTATTTAATTGATCTCACTTCTTCTATTAATTAATTAAATCTTTATTTATTTAATTAATTCATTAGCCTTTCTACCCATGACACATGTCATTCATCTCTTAATTCCTACACTACCTACCCTCTTATTATTTTCTTATTTTCTTTACCTACCCTTTAATCATAGCCAACCTCTTTTACATCTCTCAATCTTATCCCTCCATTTCATATATTGTCTTCTATATAATAAGATGCTTCCTTCATTATCAAACCCTAACTACCTAATGAGGGTATGATTTTTTCTAATGGAATGTATTAATATATTTTTAATGCAAGGTGAGACAACCTTTGTTTGGTTTGGAAGTGTTTGTGGGGTTCATTTTGAGAAGGCCCTAATTTTTGTTCCTAGAAATGAGGGTTTGTGTTTTGGGGTAACAAATGAGCATGGCTCTTTGAATGGGCATGAAAATAATTTGTTTTGGAAGGTAAATAAAGAATTTTTTTTGGTTTGGAGTCTTTTTTGTAAGTTTTGTGGGTACTTTCTTTGTAAAAGTGACTTAATTACGCCTAGTTTTGGGGTAAAAGTCATCATTCCGTACAGTTGGTCCAAAGGAGTAGTGTGACTATTTTTTATATGTTGTGTAACTCTAAAAAGGGTATCTTAATATATGATTTTTTTTCCAAGTTTTTTGGGAAGTTTGGAAGTTAAGTCCAAAAAATAGGTTTTGTAGACCTAATTGGGGAAATAAGCCTAGTAGGTACCTAGTTTGGGGTTTGGGTATAAACCAGTCATTTGGGAGTTTCAATTATGTTTAATAATGTTTTTGGGGGTATGAGAAGACCCTAGGAAATGGAAAACCAAGTTGGGAAGGTTGAAGTCAAGTTTTGGTCCCTTGAGAGGGCTTAGTGTTGAAGGGTAAGTTGGTAATCTTATGGGTTAAAGTGCAAAATTAGTTGATAATTGTGTGAAGACCCAACCACCTAATAAGGACCTTGGAGGAATAAAATGGGAATCAAGATCAGACCAGGACCCAGGTAGAATCAAAATCGGGGTCTAGGGGTTTTAGTGAAGAATCAGTAACTTAGTTTAACAATCAGTTTCCAGGAGTTCCACCTCCTTTTATGCGTGCTCTTTCTTCAAATTTGAACCAAAATAAAAACCAAATGAACAATGAATGAACAAAATGAGGCATTGTGTCTATTCTAAAACAAAATGAACAAATGTTAAGGAATGAACAAAGAAAGTGTGTCTATTCTAGAACAAAATAAACTCACAAAACCAATGATGCATGCATTCACTTGTAATGTGGAACTGTCTTGTAGAAGCATGTTCACAAGGGAAACAATTTTTGTAGGGACAATAACATTTTCCATCACCTTTTCTTTTCAAGATAGACCACAATCTAGCAATTGTCTCCTTATTTTGTTCTTTGCTGATATTATCTGACATGATCTTTCTTCATAGGCAAAAAAAAATCAAGCTATGGAAACTTTGATCTATAACCTTCACAAAATAAGCAAAACGATGTCGCAAGTGCGAAAGTCTTCTTAGAACTAGTTATAAAGAACTTGAAATGTTAGTTATGAAAAGATGTTTCAGTATAATATACCAAATTGAAATACTTAAACATAGAAAACTTGCAAAATGAACCAAAACCATTGAACATTCAACACAGTAACAAATCTAGGTAAGATAATTATCCCTTATGTTTTTGTAAATTGGAAAGTTTTAGAGATTCTAGTGAGAAATTATAATTCTATGGGTAGATACATTCAGACTCCAAATGGAGAAGCCTTCATAAGGTTTTTAATAAACACTATAAATGAATTGTTCAACCTATATTCTGGTTTTGATAAACCCCTGTCTATTGGGGAATTGGAAGAGGAATATCAAAGAATGGACACTACATACCTTGGGTGGAAACTAGTTGTCCATAAAGAAGAAGTAGGAGAGCTTACAAAATAGAACGGGCCACCTTTTAGCATTGATTTGTTCAGACATTACCTTCAGTACACCTATATGTCTTGTGGGCAGTTAGGAGGTGTTGAGGTTCCAGACCTCACGAGTATTGGGCCATTAGTTTTGTTAGCACATAAATTTTCAATTTAATTATGCTCTTAGAAATACTATTTAGAGCTTGTGTTGTTGCATCTTTATATCTTTACTTTTGATTTACGTCCTTGAAGGAACCTTTATGATGTACACTTTTTATCACCAGAACAGTTCTACTGGTTTTTATGTGCAGGAATGATCTCACATCATGAGTTCCCATCCACCTGTGATTTGGCTCCTAAAAATTAACCATCAATTGGGCAACTTGAGGGTGTCACTGAGATAAGACAAGGTAGATAAATATCCTTTCAGGGTATAGATTAAAGGATAGGGAGCTTATCATACATTTCTTAGAGTGATCAAAAATACAAAAGTGATCAGGGTTACTTATCAAATGACTATCAAGATCCTATTGAAGTGGGGACATGTGATGGACATGAATGAGTTTTCATTTTGACAAATTTTACTCAAGTGTATATTTCAAAAAGAATCTCAGAGATCATGGCAAGAAACAACAAAGCTCCTATGTGTGTTAGAGGTTTTGTTCAGTTTATATTGAATCCATTAAGAATATTATAAACACTTGTATCCATAAGATGAAGTAAAAGTTGCAAATAATTGAAACTTGTACTATCGGCCAAAGTTATCCCGATGAAAACACTTAGACAAAATGAGTAGTGCATGGTTGGGATATTATATACTGCTGTATAAGCATGATAAGACAAAGTTAGATGCATCAGTGGAAGTTGCATCAATCATTGCCAAGGAGCCAAGGAAGTCAAGTAGATTGGGGAAACATATACTGATTATGGTCATCGGAGAAACATACACTGGCGGCAAAGGAAAAATATTTTCTTGCTGATAGTCGTTGAGGCTATCTATAAGACTTATCCCGATGAACAAAACCAAGGATAAAAGTGCATCAGTGAAGGTTATAATGAAGAAAGATCATCGTTGTAGCCAAAGGAATCGGGATGTGTCATTTTATGTCTCCCCGATGCCCAATGAAGTGATTGGTTAGAAGATCATCGAGAAATATTAAGCCGATGGAACATGATGTAGTGATAAAAGTTATGCCAAAGGAAAATGTTATCAAAAAAACTATGCTTGTTGTCATGACACATTTGAAGTTGCCCCGATGCCCGATGATAGTATTGGGTTGACATATACCGATAAAGCAGAAGGAGTGTCATCAGCTTATGTTACCTCGACATGAAAGATAAAGTTTCTAAAAGGAAAAGGGATTTTGTTGATTGCACCAAAGATGAAGTTTCATTGGAGAGACATACGCCTATGAGTTATTGTCATATCAGAATTTAAAACTGAAACAATGAGATTTTATTAAATGCTTGCATCAGGTAGATTTATGGTTCACACGAGGTAGATTTATGAGAGGACCATTATTACAAAGCTGTATGCGGATGTATTGGGTATATAATCAAGATTTATTGAAACAATTTTTACACAACAAATCAATTGATAGAACATAGAATTGAATTCCTGAGAGTTAGAGAAAAAAGTATGACTCCAAAAATAGAGGCTTCAAGTTCCACAGGGAAGAAAAGAGCGACAAAAAGCTTTGACTCTAGGGCTAATAAATATAAGAAAGAAGAGGAAGCCTCGATTTGAAGATTGAACCAAGATATGATACAACAAATCTAAGCACCAAGCCCTAAGTCCAGAAGATCGAAACAACATTTTTCGTGGAGGGACCAATTGGAAGATAAATACAAAAATATTAGAGATGTGTGGACCAAAGTGAGAGGATACAAATTTTTCCTTTTTCACTACCTAAGAAGAGACAAGGAAATGGAACTATGCAACCCATGGAAGACCAATTTGGGTAAGATGATTGTCCCAAATGTGTTTGTAAGTGTGAAATTGTAGAAACCCTAGTGAAAAACTATAATTTTATGGGGAGGTATATTCAGGCCCCTAATGGAGATGCCTTTATTAGGTTTTTTGTTGGTACACTGAATGAAGTATTTAACCTAGATCCCAACCTAGATAAACCCTTGTCTTTTAGAAAGTTGGAAGAAGAATACCTCAGAATAGATACAACATATACTGGGTGGAAGTTAGATATCCATAAGAAGGAGGTAGGTATACTGACAAAATAGGATAGGCCACCATTCAACATTGAGTTATTTAGACATTACCTACAATATACTTATATGTCATGTGGGTAGTTAGGAGGAGTTGATGTTCCTAATCTAATGAGTACTGGGTTGTTAGTCTTAGCCTCAGATATCCAAATGTATGAGCCCAGACCATTTGGTTATGCCTCTTATTTGGTAGAAAAGTTACATGAGGGTTTCCTGAACCTTAGGGATAACAAAAGCCCTAATTTCAAGTTTTATTCATTTTTGATACATTTAGTATTATTCTATGGACGTTTCAGGGGTATGTGGCCCAAGGAGTTAGTGCTTAATACCAGAAATAGGGAAGGGGAGGAACAACCGGTTCAATTATGGACTTCTATTTGGGACTCTTGTTAGGTGAAATCAAACCACATAAAATTTGAAGAGTGGATAGTGAAACCATTAAACAGGATGTACAGATTTCCTTGTGATGGAACAATTTCAAATGAGATTAAGGCATTTTTAAGGCCGAAAGATTTTGATGATAGGCAAATTGTGAATCATAATTGGAGAGATTGGTACGTGCACTAGAACTTTACTTGTTTTAGGATCTATGGATTTGAAGGAATCCCATACATGTTACAAAAATGTGTTCCTGATAGAATAGCATATTTGGAGATTGTATGACAATTAAGTGTCTCAAATAATAAACACTTTGGAGATAAACATAAGCAGACTTTCTTGCCTAGAACTCTTAGTTTAGGAGATTTAACTATTGTTTCTACAAAGGCATATTAAATCATTGATAGAAATTTAATGGAGGAGTATAATTTGTTTGAACATATTGCAAGAAAAAACTATGATCCAGAGGGGTACATCCACTCCTGTAAGAAAAGAAAAAATCTAGGAGATTATTTGCGCTTGAGTTTGGAAGCTAAAGACATCTTCAAAAATATGGAAGATGCAAAAGAAAAAGAGGTAATTGATAATTTGAATAGAGAGTTGGAAGAAAATAAACAAAGGTTGATGGAAATGGAGACAAAAGAAGAGATGTCAAAAAGTGAACCAGATGAGCATGAAGTTGTTTCTAGATATTGAGAAAAGGAACAAGAAGATGAACCAAATAAAAATGAGGAAATTGTGACTAAGATGGAGACTCGTGTAGATTCAAGATTAGAAGAACATTCTACTTTTGTAGCAGATGATGTATTTGTGAAATCTAAAGAATTTAAATCTTTTCTTTATAATTTCAAAGGCAAAAGGTTGAGGGAATCTATCCCACATATAACACCTAAAAATGAAGCAGAGTTGTTGAAAAGGTTAAAGGAGGATATAGAAGTAGATTTGGTTGCAATGACTCCCCCAAAAGGGAGGCAATTACTTGCAAAAGTTGGAGTAATTATGTTTCCAGGATGGGATTTGAGTGCATCTTTTATTTTTGACAGTCTATTACACTCTGACAACAAGGATTTCAAATTGGACATTCAAGGAGTAAATGATGTGTTTATTGGATCTAGGTTTGACCAAGATGAGGAAGCCTTACTGCTATGGGAATTTTATCCTAAAGGAATAAAATTGTTGATGTGGATAAAGAATTTGGCCATATGATGAAATTGAAAGTTGGGGAAATTGATCCCATTGTTTCAGTAGACATTGGAATCGACATTTTGAAGTTTAATAGAGCACAAATAATTAGAACAATAAGGGAAAGAGATCAACACAAAGGATTGTATGAGGAAACCATAAGAAGAAGTGGACAATCTATGCAAATGATACTTTCCCCTAATAATTTGAAATGGAAAAAGAAATGTGAAGAGTTGCAAAAAGAAATCAGAGAATTCTTAAACAAATGCAGAATGTAAGAGTTGATACTGCCTCATTTCTATTGAATAAAAGATTTAAAAATTTGAAAGGATATTTGGAAGAGTTCTGGGTTGTTTTTCAAAAGGATATGGACAATGCTATATCACATAATAGGAGAAAGAACAGATTGGGAACCAAACTACATGACAAGACTTTGGAAAGGATAGATGCTAAAGAAATTGAGAAGATAAAAAGGATCCTTGCAAAACATGGAAAATTTGATGCAGAGTTACAAACTGAATATGATGAATGTAAAGACATAGTCGAGCATGGTATCCCAGTGCTAACTAATCATAGGGGAGAAGTCAAGGATAAAGACAAGTGGATTTTAGAATGCCAAAATCTACTTAGTGCTGCCCTTAATGCTGCCCAATCAGATGGAATTGATTTGAAGGAAACAATTACACAGATGGAATAATTTGTCACATGGGAGATTGTTGTCAGGGACCTAATCCATGATGCAGACACCTACAAATCAGAAAAGTACTTGGAGCATATTCAGAAATGTGGCGAGATACTTGGGGATTGAAATTATTTTCAAATATTTCCAAATGTTATCTTCAATGCTTTTATGTAATATGTCTAGTAGTTAAGTTAGTTTTAGTCAGTTAGTTTTTAGTTAAGAGTTTAAGTCTATCTTAGTTTAATTCCAAATGAAAGGGTGTGCCCTTTTATTTTGGAATTGAATCCTCATCTATTTATATGGGATCCTTTTAATGAGAAGACATTCATGATCATTCTGTGCAAGACGTATTTTATGCAAGTCCTTTTTGAAGTTTGTTTTCTGGAAATACCAAAATAGGCGAATGACATTACGCTATACTGAAGCCAGTTGATTATCTTATGCTTATTTCAATATAAAGATCACATATTCTATATCTTCGATGGTATCTATCTTTTCAATTGTTCGATTAGTTCCCTATGATAAATCTATTCAATTAGATTGTTTCAATGTGCTATCTCATGTTATTATAATTTGAATTAGGTTTCAGTTTGCAGGATTGGTTGTCAAACTTCACATTGTCTTATTGGTCTTTCAAAGCAAAGTTAAATTCAATAAGACTAAATGCAATATTACATTTGAATTATAATTCATGCAGATTCCTTTGAAGTGATGGTCTTGTTTTAAAAAACAAGTTTAATAAGACTGTCTCCAGGGTTATACATAGAATTTTTCAATTGAATTGATAAGAAATCGATAAGGGATAAAGACACTAGTTTTCTATTGATTTAAAGATAATTTAATTAGATATTTTTAAGAGAAATCTCAATTAAGAAATCATACTTATAAATTAAACACAAAATAACCTTTTATATAAGGAATCCATTTACAAGTAAGAAACTCAAAATTTTCAATAAGTAAAAATTATAATCTAATTGTTCTTGAGAGCCATTTGCCATCTTGAGAGATCACTAAGTCTTAAAATTTGCTATAGAAAAGATTTTTATCATCATATTTGGATTTGAAGCCTTAAGCGTCGGAGAATTTGATAAAGTGATAGAAGTCATTAAGAGAAATGGCAAACCTCTTTGATTTCCAATCTATGGTTTTGGGAATCAACAAGTTTTAGCTTCAGACATTCAAATGTATGAACCTAGGCCATTTGATTATGAGTCATATTTGGTGGAGATATTGCATGAGGTTTTTTTGAGCCTCGGGGATAATAGTTGCCCTAATTTTAAGTTTTACTCATTATTGATGCATTTAATCTTATTCTATGGATATTTTAGGGGTATGTGGCTCAAGGAATTGAGGCTTAACATTAGAAACAAGAAAGGGGAGGATCAATCTATTCAATTATGGACTTTTGTTTGGGATTCTCATCGCACAAGATCAAATTATATCAAATTTGAGGAATCGGGTGTTTTTAGAGTAATCTCAATTAAGAAATCATACTTATAATAAAGTAACCTTTTATTTAAAGCATTCATTTACAAGAAAGAAATTCAAAATTTTCAGTAATTATTTAATATCAGGAATCATTTACCCTCTAATGCACATAAACCTTGGAAACATTCAATTCCAATCAGGCATACTTGACAAAAATGGGATTAATACCCATCAAAAGCCTCTTCTCAATCTTCAAAACACCCTTACAAGATAACAACTTAATAGACACCAACCATACTTTGAGGAAGACAAAAATGACAAAGTCTTCCCTCACTTTGTAATGAAGCCAATCACCCTGGTCAGTCTTTTGATATCATTGTTACAAACTTATCCTCCAATTTATAGAAATATCCAATGGTTCAAATGAAAGTTATGAGAATTCTTCCAAAAATGCTAAAGGATACAAGAAAGACAATATTAAGATAAACTATACAAGATACACATTATGAAGAAAACTAGTCAAAATTCTTGATAACATCAAATGAAATATAGTATTTGATTAGATTCTACTTTATTTTAAAGTTCTATACAATACCCAAATTTCTATTAACTCGTAACAAAATACGCAACTAACAAATAAAATGAGATAAATTATTCATATTTCAAGCCTCCAACATAAAATGATTCTACATTATAGAACCAATATCCATTAGGAATCATTTCACCTTGTGTTTTATGATGGTGAATTCAATGTGTACAGAAAAATTTATAGGATTGTGAGGCGTGCTATGGCTCTTGGTTGGTATATTTTGAATCCATTGGCCATGGTTGCAACATTATGTGGTCCTGGCAAAGAGATATTATCATTGAAGCTTCATTCACTAGAACATTTCCTTAGTCCAGATGACAAGTATGAAGTTGTCGAATAGGTAATGGTTATAGTAACCAACCAAGTTGGTACTGACATAAACCTAGCATCATCACATTAATGGATATTTTCTCTTCTACAATTTGTAGATGTCCTTGGACCTAGAAAAGCTACTTCCATACAAAGGGCTATTTTGAGGGTTGGAAGGGTTTACAAGCGCAAAGAATTGCTAACCCCTCTAGAAGCTATGAAGCGACTTGTCTTTATGACTAGAAGCCACAGAATGGAGAGGTTAAGGAGGTTGAGGAATTATTATTTTCCAAAGAGGATACCATTAAACAAAGTGAACAAGAGAATGCAAGGAAAGCAAAAGAACTTGCAAAAAAATCTTGATGACAAGAACAAAAGGAGCAACCCCTTGTACAGTTGCTACTGATCATCTATCTGCAACAATTATGCCCTAATTTTAAGTTTTACTCATTATTGATGCATTTAATCTTATTATATGGATGTTTTAAGGGGTATGTGGCCTAAGGGATTGAGGCTTAACGTTAGAAACAACCAAGGCGAGGATCAACCTGTTCAATTATGGACTTCTATTTGGGATACTTGTTACACAAGATCAAATTATATCAAATTTGAGGAATGGATTGTAAAGACAATTTATCAAATGTATGGATTTCGTTGTGATGGATCAATCTCAAATTATATTAAAGATTTTTAAGACCTAAATATATTGATGATAGAAAGATAGTGAATCATAACTAGGGAGATTGGTATGTCCACTAACTTGTCTTTATAATTGGTAGCAAAATGGAGAGGTCAAGGAGGTTGAGGATCCATTATTTTCTGAAGTCGATACCATTAAACAAAGTGAATAAGAGAATGAAAGGAAAGCAAAAGAACTTGCAAAAAAATCTTGATGACAAGAAAGAAAGGACCAACCTCTTGTACAGTTGCTACTGAGCATCTATCTACAACAATTGTACCCGGTTCCTCTCAATTTTTGCACCCTGAGCCCACATATAATGATGGCACGTAATTACTTTTTTTTTGAAAAATACCACGAGTTCGTCAGATTTCCGACATGAAATATGAAATCTGCACTATCGACAAAAGTAAACCCAATGGTAACACACAAGTAGAAGCATGTGATCGGGATAGAATATACTTATAAAGTCCATCAGTAGATCATACACTAGCGGCAATGGAGAAATCTTGTATTGTCAATAGCCGATGATGCTATTGGTAAGATTTATCCCACTGGACACCTGAAAAAGTAAAACACATCGGAAAAGGTTATGGCGATAAAGGGTCAAAGCTTATGCTTAGGAGACATAACGTATCGGGAGGAGCTACGTCAAGGGAAAAGACATCAGGGAAATTATGCCCATCGCCTGAACACATTTTAAGTTATCGTGATGCTCAATGAGACTAGTGGGATAACTCGCACCGATCAGCATGAAGAGAGGTCATCGACTTATGTTATCCCGATGAGTAAGAAGAAATCAAGAGGTTGTGAAAATCATCAAACCAACATATGTCGATCAACAGGTAAAATCCATGTTCGTTGGGATGCCGATGTGTAATTTCAACATGTCCAAATTCCGATGAACATGAGGTATACTTTAAAAAACAATAACAAATCCAACAAAGCAAAATAAATCCCATAGCCGATCGAAAATGTTTGTCAGTTTTTCGTCTGAATTCCAACGTGAAATTTTAACACATCAGAATTCCGACGAACATGGGGTAATTTTTGAAAAAAAACAAATTAATCCGACAAAACAATAGAAATCCCATAGCTCATAAAAAACGCTCATTGGAAAACTGCTCCAAATGTACTAGTGTATCAACCCAATTGACCTCATAAAAGTGAGATGGGCCTCCTTGCAAAGACTATGGTGTCAGAGGCAAGTTGTGAAATAAGAGATATGATATTAAATTTCAGAAGACAACTTGATGAAGTAAAACAACAAGTATGGGATCAATAGAAAGAGGAGACATTTTATCAATAGCAACAACATGAGTTTGAGGCTCAAAAACAACATGAAGAATTCATTGCAAAGAGACTTTCTTCTGCTAGGAAATAGGAAATTGTGCAGTTAGCAACCATGGAGTTGCAACGTGTGCAAGAGGAAGCTTTTGCCCCTAGGTCTCCTAGATTTAAAATTCCAAGTTTCAGGCAAGGGAGACCTCCTAAATATTTTGAGGAGTCTGTCCTTGAACAAATTTACTTTTATGAGTAGCCCATTCATGAGATCCAGCCTACTCCTTATACTTCAAATGAGCCTACTCAGGAGATCTCTAATTTGAATATCCCAAGCTTCATGGAGATGCCAACGATGGATATAAAATAGCCTATCATTCAGCCTCCTCAATGCCCTTTTCTTTATGAGATACGCCTTTGCAAGGATGGACCTATTATGTGGAGGGTGGATGGTAATATTCCTCACAACTTTAGTAAGCGGCCTACTGATAATGAGGACAACATAATGGAATCTATGATGTTGTAGGAAGGGCCAAAAATGACCAATTGCAACAACAAGTCACCATTCAAGAAAAAAATTGCAATAAGGATGAGGATTTGGTTATCTCTTCTGACCATCTTTCCTCCTTCATTAAGGATGAAGAGAATGATCTCTCTTCACCCAAACCAATGGTGTGCATACAGGAACCTCTGTTGAAGGTCCAAGAACAAAAGAATGATGAGTATGGAGCAATGGAAGATCTCAAGGTTGTTCCTATCTTAGATTTAATAGACCTCCAAGAGAGTTGCAACATTGCCCAAATTATTCCCATTTTACTAAAAAGTGAAGAAGAGCTTCAAGAGGACTCATTTTGGGATGATTTGGAGGGATTTTGTTTAGGTTTAGACTCCAAGCTGACCCATCATAGTGTGTTGGTTGTTGGGTAGGATGAGGTGTTACTACTTATCAAATTGCCATTAGTTTCATATCCAAAGTCATACTATATATTCTAGTTAGTTAGTATTACCAAATCATGCAGTCGGTACACACAAAGAAGTCGGTATGAACAATCTAGTCGGTTACAGAAGAAAGCAATCACAGAATGCAGTATTCACCGAGTTGTTTACTGAGTAATGTTTCATGGCTACCGATCAGTAAAGTTAACTCATCGAGTTGATATTCACCGAGTGAAACGTTTTACCAGATACATTGAACCTGGACCTGCACATGAAAACGTGTTACAAGATCGAGGCACATCTAACCGTTTTTGCATTGGAAATTGCACTAGAAGATTGTGTATGATTACAAGGTCAATCTAACCAATGAAATATTTTGTTTAGTTATTCATTTGAGGAATCTTTTTGTAAGATCGAAGCAATGAATCAGATCACTGCTCTAAGAGATCTATTTATACGGCATGATTTTAGGGTTAGAAAAAGAGAGATATACAAGAGATGTGAGATATGTGTGTGTGTGCATGAAAGAAGATTCTTACAGAGACACAGAGAGGTCACCGAGAAGGTTATCAGTGAAAAGTCAAAGAACAAAGTAAACAGAAGGGTTTACCGAGTTATAATATGGGTTACCAAGGTATGCTACAAGCTAGGTAATCGTATTCTGAGCACATAGAATCTGCTATAACATTTCAGATGTAAAGATGCAGATATTTGTTATGATTCTATTGTAATATTTTGAAATTGTAAGAGAAACCTTTAATAGGGTAAAAGACTCTAACCAAGTCTATAAATTGTAAATCCTTTAACCAGGTGCAACATTTATATAGTGTTTTAAAATCCTTAGTAAGGTAGATCTAACTGATCTTGATACTCCTAATAGGGTAAGCTATCAGAAATAGCTAAATGTAGCTCTAACTGAGCATTCTTTATTATTGTAGTAGTGAAGTTGTGGGTGCCATCCCCACCACAGTTTTTCTCTCTAATCAAGAGTTTTTGCGTGACCAAAATATATGTGTTATGGAGTGAATCATGTATGATTGTTATCTGTTGATTTTAGTTTTATTTTATGTTACTGCACTATTCTGTTTATGCATAACAGTAAGGTTATTATCAAAGAAAAGTTTTGGAGTACTGATTCACCCCTCCCCTCTCAGTACATTAGCTTTCCATATTGCGCCTAACAATTGGTATCAGAGCCTTAATCTTGGAAAAGGGTTTAACTACCTAAAGAGAAAGATCTTATCAATGGAAGGCTACAAACAATCTTGGAGGATTGTGCATCTTCAAGAAGAGATGGATAATGCAAATCAAGTGATTGCAGACATGCAGAGGCAAATGCAAAAATCTCTAAAAGTAAGGAGAAGATTATCTAATGACTTGCAGGATTCTCAAGAGCTAGTGGAACAAATCAAGACATCATCTGAGAACAATATATATGAAGAAACTGAAGAAATGATTGGAATGTTGAAAGAAAAGAACAAAGTATTGGTTGATCAACTGAAAGCAATGAAAAGAGAACATGAACATTTCAGTACACGGATGACTGAAAATCTAGATGCATTAAGGATAGCTGAGGATAAAGCAAGAGATCTACAAAGAGAGAAACAACAACTTGAAGCTCTAGTATCTAATAAGGATGATGAAATCATAAGGTTAACTGGTATTCAACAAAATATGACAGATCAACTAGGTTATGCACATCATGAAGCAATTTTGAAGAATGATGAAAATCAATCATTGAAACTTGAAGTATCAAGGTTGACTGGTGAACTTGAAACAAAGAAGAAATCCAAAGAATCATTAGAGAAAAGTTATGAAGCATCAAAGATGTTGGATGAGCAACTAAATACAAGAAGACCCTACAAAGATGCAGGACTCGGTTACAAAGGAAAAGACTCTACCGAGAAAGGAATTCATACTACCGAGAGAGGAGAATCATCAAAACAAGCCGAAAATAGGATTAACATCAAAAGGAAGAAGCCTATTTGCTACTACTATGGAAATCTAGGTCATACTGCCAACATATGCTAGATCAGAAAAGGTAAGCAATCGAATATCTCTAAGTCTAATGGATATTGTTATAATTTCAATAAATATGGTCACACACCTAATCAATGTAGGACAAAGTCTGTTAACAACTATCAGAAGGCAAAATTCAAAGGGTTTTGTAAGAACTGCAATAGATATGGACATAGTACCGAGAAGTGTTGGTTTAAGCAAAAGAACTACATGAAGTATCCACACCGAGCAAACACTGGAGGTTACTGAACTCACACAGATCCTTACCGACAATATGCAACAGTACCATGGGATTACAATACAAGGATATTATGCGAATGTTGTGGAAGATATGGACATATAAGTGCCAGCTATTTTATAAGATTTGGAATGAACAACCAGAGATCATGGAGAAATCCTGGTATGGCATGTTTTCATTGTCACAAAGCTGGACATTTAACTAGAGATTGCATAGATCAACCGAGAAGAGACATTGAAGAGATAAAAGAAAAATTCAAGATGATTTGGAAAAAGAAAGAAATTATGTCTGATGAAGAAAGCACCTTACCTACCAAGTTAGGTGCACCTATTTCAAATTAGTCAAGAAAAGGTATGAAGGGACTGCATTCTTTAAAAGTTAAATCATAACAGATCCTATTCTATTATGTACAAAATTCAAAATCTGCATAGTTAAGATGCAATTACTCAGTTTATATACTATACAGGAAACCTGTCAAGTTGGTGTATATAGGAAACCTATAAAGTCGATTAATAAAGGAAAGTTGGTTACTCGGTGAAAACAAAAAAAGGAGTAAATTGGTAAAAGGTGAACCGAGTGCATTTAATATCTTGACCTAACTTGCACGGAGCCCGATAAGGTATTTTTGAGTACTTAAAAGTGTTTTCGTGGTCATTTTCATTCACCCAAGTTTTTGAGAAGAAGAGCAAAGCGAATCAAAGCGATCAAACTTCATTCAGAGTGAATTTAGAGGTATTTACATCAATCTATTCACACTGTTAAGCTGGTTTCCGATCTAGTCAAATTGCTATTGTCTACTGAGTGTAAAGCGTCAACCATTTGTAAACCCTAAGGATAATTTGTCAAATCTTACTCGAAACCTACCATGGCGCCCAAGATCCAAGACCCTGTAGTTGTCCAAAATGTGGAGAAGCCCTCGCTGAAATATTATCTAACTCCTAAAGTTGCCTCAGAACCAGATGATAAAACTGCATTGTCACTCATCCCAGATCGAGTCTTGCTAGTGGAAGATGTCAGATTATTTACCAAATGTCGTGTTGAGGAACTCGGTCATGTAGAGATTAGTGACACATATGATGAACTGTGCACTGATGGCAAATTGGATAGAAAATTTGAGCATATCAAAATCAAGGGATTAACTGAAGCCCTAGTCTATCCCCGTGTGTTTAAACCCCAGTGGGTTAAGTTTGTATTGAGCAGAGTACATGATGATTTCATGTGGCTACAAGAGCAACCATTCAAGATCATGAAGTCATTCACTTGATCACCAGGTATCCCATCTACGATCATGCTCGTGCACAGAAAATGATATCACAAAAGGAGCTAATCAGTCTAACCGGAGTAGAATCTGATTACCAAGGACTGAAACTGAATAATGTCACTGATGCAGAACTAAAGTTTGCAATTAGAGTTATTGGTTACTGTTTCTTCCAATCTGCAAGGGAAAACAATGTACCATGTGCTGCAGTGGACTTGGCCTACAAAATAGTGAAGAAGGGAATGAAAGTAGACTTATGTGAAGTGCTACTAAAGAACTTGTTTGAGAACTTGAACACAATAAGGAAGCTGAAGAAGAACAACTCAGCAAATACACTAAAGTTCGGTTCACTACTTGTATGTATGTTTTTCTATTTTGAGAAGTTCTTTCCCTCAGTCGGTAAAGTAGTATGGGAGCTACACCAACCTATCACCCATCAAATCAATTACTACATCAAGAAGTTAGGACATAACTTTAATGATATCATGGATGATTACTTCAGCAAATTCCAAGAGAAAATGCACAACAGGTACAGGATTCCACCATAGCTGGTCAAAAAATACAAGGATGAAATATGTTTTGAGGTCAACACTAATTATTGCTATGTAAATGATGTTGAACCAAGGACTCAATCATTGTAACCAATGGGTTATGAGATTGATTATGATATTACACAGCAAAAAATTGATGCCTATTTATCACTGCCAAGGCATGCAACTGAACTAAGGTATGGAACCTATGAAGACGTGAAGGAGAAAGTAAAAATGAGCATTGTAGTACCTAAGGCTACAAGAAAAGCTACAAAGATGATAAAGGCTTTATCTAAGAAATTCAAAGAAGAATCCTCCTCTACACCTGTCAAAGGCAATCTTGCCATTACTGAAGAGGAATCAGAAGCATAAGAGGCAGCAATAACATTAAGCACAGAGTTGCCAAAGGGTAAAGTTTTGAAAAGAAAGAAACGGGACATCACAAAGGCCCTACCAACTCCACCAACAAAGAGACTCAACACCAGAGCATCAGCTGCATCACCGAGTAAGAAGCAAAAGAATGTTACTACACCAAAGGTAACCAAGACTTACAAGAAATCTACTCGAAAAGGTAAAAATTCATAGTGTTGAAAACTTTTGTGCCAATCTTAAAGAATACGGTGGATTTGCAGGATTCAGATATGTTAAGTATGAGACTAGGAATAATGATGAGATATGAAAGATTGAAGAAGCTGTCATCTGTACAATTCTGAAGTTTCGGTTAGCACCATTAGAACTAGCAAAGTCACTTCTGAGTGAACTCTACTTACATATTGATAACAGATGGAAATATGCTATGGACTCAGAGAGACAAATAAGAGAAAGAAGTCTAGTCCATCTATTTCCAGACATGTCCGTAATAGAAATCAAGAAACATTTAACCACATACAATTCTAAATTACTTGTGAAACAAAGAGCCTTAAAATTGATGAATGGGCTATATATAGATGTGGAGAATGAGACTAAAGCCAAGTGGCAGGAGATCTTCAAACAAAAGGATGTCGGTGAAAAATCTCAAATTGAAATTGTTGATTTCAGCAAGAAAGATCCAGATGTCATTGAGCAAGGTCCAGACCCGGTTGACACTATACAAATTGATGAAGATGTAATGGATGAAGCCACACCTAAGCAAGAAATGATTGAAGGCACCACTTATGCAAAACTTGTCTCTAGTGAATCTGTCTTAGAACAAGTTTAGCCTTATCCGCCGATGAAGCCACCAGTCTCAATTGAAGCTCCCAAGGACATCGAGCAAGGTACCAAAGGTAACAAATCTAAAGCTTCAGGAGATACAAGTAACAAATCTAAAGCTGCAAGTGATACAACCAAAGATCAGACGTCTCAGGCATAGACAAGCACTACAAATGTTACAACTGAGACCCATATCACTAAGCCACCCAAAGACACTGCAACAGCTACAGGAACCTACCAAAGTATTGCATATACCGAGCAACCTATCGAGGGTTAGCAAGCCTCACAAGCGCTTGTCTTAGTGCCTTAGACCAAAGGAAAAGAAAAGAAGGTGAGAAAGCATGGTTTTAAATTTGACGTATCTAAACCGATCGTGTTGCCCAATGTAGACATCTCCAAATTGAAAGGGCAAGCACTCACTAAATTCAATGAACTATGCAAAGCAAAGGCCAAACAGGAGAAGCAATTGGCCATATAGAAAAAGAATAAAGTACTTCAGAAGGTTAGGACACTACTAACAGAAATGCTACCATCAACAACAGTGTCAACCGATGCAGCCATCCATATTTAGTTGGATGAACTCCTCAATCAGATTGAAACATCTGGAGTTGATGCATCTGAGTACTTAAGAAAGCTCAAGGATAAAAAGCTTACAGCAAAAATGATAGAGGAAGTACAGAAATCATTTTTTGTTGGCAAGGTAAAACTTGTCAAATTCATTGCTGAGTTGTCCCCTCAACTCAAGCATGTTCTTTATTTATTCCAGAAACTGTGTACATTTTCCTTATTTATTAAAGATATCAAAAATAAAACTGATGCAATTGAGAGAGAGATCACTGATCTCTCATCTAAGTTGACCACTGAGCCTAATTTAGTTCAGAACTTTTACACAAAGCTACAACAGCTCATGGCTCAATAGTTAGAACTAAGGAATGAAGAGCATAAAATCAGGATGGATATAATGACCCTTCAAACATTATTCCTTCTTCATCTCTCATCAGTATAGGAACAGATCAACCGAGCTACATGCTTATCAACTACACAAGAGGGAAGCACTCTTGATGGCTTAATATCACTCTTATCTGATATTCAAGCACAAAATTCTTTAATGGAAAGTGTCAAGGACTCACTCTCAGTCACCCTCACTAACGCCCGGACCAAGTATATGACTATTTTTTATCAGTTACCGCCTCCGGATGGAAATTAAGTTTTTAATGTTTGTCAAAAAGGGGGAGTAATATTATGATACTACATAGAGGAAAGTAATACCTAGCAAAGGGGGAGTAATTCTATATTTGGAGAGTAATACAATTTTGATAATATAGTTTTGAGTATTGTATACAAGGGGAGTATACCATGCAGAATATATAGAGCATTCAGAGCACACAAGTACAGAATAGAACCGAACATGCAAAATTCAGAGTTATGTAAAGAATAATGATAAGGGGAGTATATATGCGTATACTATTTTATTGACTATTGTATATATTGTCAAGTATAGTCATTTTGCAAGTATATAGTTTTTGAGTTATGACTTTGTAAGTAGTTTTTGTCAAACATCTCAACTAATGTCAAAAGGGGAGATTGTTACTACTTATCAGATTGTCATTAGTTTCATATCCAAAGTCATACTATATATTCTATTTGGTTAGTATTACTGAATCATGCAATAGATACACACAGAGAAGTCGGTATGAAAAGTCTAGTCGGTTACAAAAGAAAGCAGTCACAAAACGCAGTATTTACCGAGTTGTTTACCGAGTAATGTTTCATGGCTACCTAGTGGTAAAGTTAACTCACCGAGTTGATATTCACCGAGTGAAACATTTTACCAAATACATTGAACCTGGACATGCACATGAAAACATGTTACAAGATCGAGGAACATCTAACTATTTTTGCATTGGAAATTGCACTAGAAGATTGTGTATGATTACAAGGTCAATCTAACCAAAGAAATATTTTGTTTAGTTATTCATTCGAGGAATCTTTTTGTAAGATCAAAGCAATGAATCAGATCACCCTTGTAATAGATCTATTTATACAGCATGACTTTAGGGTTAGAAAAAGAGAGATATATAAGAGATGTGAGATATGTGTGTGTATGCATGAAAGAAGACTGTTACAGAGACACTGAGAAGGTTATCAGTGAATAGTCGAAGAACAAAGTAAACAAAAGGGTTTACCGAGTTACAATATGGGTTACCAAGGTATGCTACAAGCTAGGTAATCTTATTCTGAGCACATAGAATCTGCTATAACATTTCAGATGTAAAGATGCAAATATTTGTAATGATTCTATTGTAATATTTTGAAGTTGTAAGAGAAACCTTTAACAGGGTAAAAGACTCTAACCAAGTCTATAAATTGTAAATCCTTTAACCAGGTGAAACATTTATATAGTGCTGTAAAATCCTTAGTAAGGTAGATCTAACTGATCTTGATACTCCTAACAGGGTAAGCTATTAGAAATAGCTAAATGTAGCTCTAACCAAGCATTCTTTATTATTGCAGTAGTGAAGTTGTGGGTGCCATCCCCACCGCAGTTTTTCTCTCTAATCAAGAGTTTCTGCATGACCAAAATATATGTGTTATGGAGTGAATCATGTATGATTGTTATCTGTTGATTTTAGTTTTATTTTATGTTACTGCACTATTCTATTTATGCATAACAGTAAGGTTATTATCAAAGAAAAGTTTTGGAGTACTGATTCACACCTTCCCTCTTAGTACATTAGCTTTCCATATTGGGCCTAACATGAGGATCTCATTAGTGAGGTTCCTCCTTTGCCTCCATGTCAAGTGCAGGTCCAAGAGAAAACAAATGAGGACTTTTAGGTTTTGGAAAGTTAGAAGGTTGACTTGTAGGATGGGGTTGATTTATTTAAGCAAGAGTAGAAATCAAAGTTCACTAATGAGGGTAAAAAGATTATCTTTGATTTTTAGGATTTTGATATTGAGGTAGAACATATCACAAATGAAAAGGTTGATCATGATGATCATATGTTCTCAAATATAATTGATATTTTATGTTCCAAACTTGATGAGAGTTTGGTTCCATTGAGAGAGGTCATTTCTTATCAGAATGGTCTAGTCATAGTGAAGGAAACATTTGTGCATGTTGAAGCCAACAGAGAGTGTACAAGATTTGGCATTTCAAAAGGATGCCCAATCAAGCACCTTTATAGGATGGAGGCCAAGCATAAGGTATCAGCTACAAAGCCACAGATCCAATTTGCATATGCATTCCAAACCAACAATGTGTTTGGTCAAGATCTAGGGGTTTGTGATCTTGCTCATGATTTACAAAAACTTTTACAGCTAATGATTATATTTCCAATTGTCTTTCAGCTCTATATTATGTTTCAGAACCATGCGATCCACCCTTCATTATTCAAAGAAGGAAGCTACTTTTTCCATTTAGTGAATGGATTTGTTTAAAGGTCTCAAATTTGATCGGTTAGAGTAGGGTAGATTAGGTTTCTTTCCTCCAAGTGCTTTGGCACAATGTTTCTTCATTTCAATTTTTTTCCTTCCAAGAAGTGCATGTGCACAGTCTACTCTTCCAGAATAGCATAAATTTTTGACATCCTACAAGATGCAGAGGCAAATATTTTACTATCTTTTTTCTATCTTTTCCCCTTGTTTGACTCTATGCCCAATGAACTAAGGCCTCTAGTCTTATTCCCAAGAAGGCTTGGGGTCCCCTCTAAGTCGCCAGAAATGTTGACCATTTTTGCGTCAACCTTAGTCATACAAATAACCACTCTAAGAAATCATCATGGCTAAAACTCTATGTGTTAGCTGCACTATGTTTAAAACATCATGTTATGCACACCCATTTAGTCACTGCAGTGAAGGCATAGAAAAAAAAGAGGCGCCATGGGAGAGTAAGGAAGAAATAGATTTTATTCTCTCTTCACCCCGCGCAGTCAAAAGACATAGGAACAAATGTTTATGGGATAGAATGGTAAAGAAGGTTCCTCCCCCATTACCTTGCAAGAAAATAAAGAAGACCGAAAGGTTGTTGCGGGATAGTGGGGGAAGAAAGGTTCTTCCCCTCTACCCTGTAAAGATATGATAAAGCATAAGAATCTATTATGGGATAATAGGAAGGGAGAGGAAAGGCTTTCTCTGCTTCCCTGTGAGGAATTAGCACCACGGAAAAAACAACACGAGTTGTTGGGGAAGCGAAGAGATATTCTTCCCCGTCACCCCATGAGACAAGTATGGATACAAGAATAGCAATACGAGGTAAAAAAAACATAAGGATGAAGATGCATGGCCCCCACCATCCTGTGTGGAGAAATGAAGAGACCAAGGGGATTCACAGGGTAAAAAAAACAAAGAGAGTATGGTGTCCCTGCCACCCCATGAGGGATTTTGAGGTGCAATGGGACGTCGCGAGGTAACAAATACACAATAATATTGGTGCACCCTGCTATCCCATGTCGGAGGACTAGAGTGATGTGACATAGTCTCTACCATCCATTTTCACTAATGGGCTTGATCAGACGATGATGTTTTAAACTTTTGTTGAGCCCTTTGGAGGGCTTTATGGTGCAATCTGGAGCATCCATCTACGTGCAACATGGTGGATTGAGTGGTCAAAATTCAAACTCACAAGCGCAAAGAAAATTCAAATGGTTGTCTAGGGTGGTTGTTGACTTTAATGGTCGATAGCCAGTTTTGTCTCGTCGGTAGCCCAAATCTAATCAGGATTGTTCCTAACCATTTTCAGGGGACTATTGATCCTCCCGGTTCTACAAGATGATTTTTAGATGCCACAATGCAGTATGAAGACTTTTATGCCTTGTAGGTGTACCCAGACACTATCTCCAAATGCATCATGCGTAGAGGTATTCCCCATGTACAGGTATTTTTGCTTCTTCTTGGAAAACGAAGATATTCTCAAAGTTGTTATGCATGCAATCAGATAGATTTGTTAATTTGATTCCCCCACTCTGATATTTTGTAAACTATCTCTAGCCAGGGTTAGGGTTTCTAGTTGTAGTTCAATCTGAGTTATGCCTAAACTACAAAGGCAATTTCATATCCTATTTTTCAGGCATCTTCTCTTCTTTTCTTTTTCAAAAAACTTATGTTTCTCTACAACTATAAAATTTTCTTTGCCTCTACATTAATAGAATTAGCTATTTTGCCTCTTTTTTAGTTCATACAAATTGTGTAATTTTTTTACCTTCTTATTTGAATGCATCTCTTTTTGATTCTTTAGTTTATGTGATTGTGTGTATCACTTTATGCATGTTGACTGTGAATTACTTCAATTCATCTCTTCATCCTACAGAATTATAACCTTCAGTTACTCTCAGGGAGATTATTAACATAGAAACCTGTGCATATCTGGGATTGTTTTCTTGATGTTTTGTGTAGTTATAGGAAGGAAAGATCAATCTTTCAATATAGGTAGAAACCTCATTTGCCCATTCAAGCATTCCATCTTTCCCTTTTCCCACTTAGATCAATAGATTAGGATTTATATGTGTTGAGTTGGTCCAACACCTACATCAAATTGATAAGGAAGCAAGCCTTCTCTAGAGACTCAACCTCACATTTAGCAAGGTCCCACACTTGGAGGTTGTTTTAGTGTGTCACAAGGTTTATGAGTACAAGAGTTCATTAAGGGTGTGGAATTTTGTGACCATAGTTAACATGACGGTTACCCTTGACAGTTGCAAACCATGCCACCCGACATTTGACCTAACCACCAATGGCCCATCACAACATCACAAGGTAAACAAGTGGTTAACCCTAATGGTTGTGAACCATGCAATCAAGTAGTCATTGCAACAATTAAGTCTCTTGCTGGTTGATTTAAGTGACATGACCTCCTGCATCGGTCAATGGAGGAAAATAACAAGGCTAAAAAAGACTAAGGCAAGAAGCCTTGAGGGTTTAGGTTTTTACGCCTTAGGGAAATATGCAGGGCTAAGCCATTAGGTTATCTCATATCAGTTATTTGTATGGCTAAGGTTGACATGGAAAATTTCAACATCTACATTTTGCCGCTCTTTGATACAATGCAATTTAGAGCATTATTTCAAAGAAGATATGAATGAAAAATCACATTTAAACATGCCCCAAACATGACACGATATAAGGGTGCCCCCTCAAGAAATTGACTAGAATTTTTTTATTATAAGTTAATTTATTGATAATGATGCCACAATTCCAAATAATCGAACATAAGTGAAATCATAGTTAGGATACAAAATATACAAGCTCGAGAAGGTGAAAATGATTGTGACCAATGCAAAAGGGATTGCATGCACATCCATTTAGGTAGGTGAGAGGGGTATAAAAAGAGGGTGGGTGAGTGAAAAAAGATCATTTTCACTCTCTCATTTGGAAGATTTGGAGCTTTGAAGCTAGGAGGAAAGAGATAGAATGGTGTGGATTCAGATCAAGAATCATCATGGGGAGTGTGTACATAGCTACTGATGACCAAAGAGCGCAAGACCAAAGGTATGTACTTGGATGCCCACTTGTAAATTTGGAATTTGTGTAAGCTTTTCTAGGTTAATTTTCTCACTTTTTATGCATGCAGGAAGGTCAATCTTAGGTGTTGCGCAATTGGCTACACCATTTGCTTAGTTGGTCAAAGTGTTGTGCAGTTGGTCAACCCTACTAAATAGTTGGTCAGCCCTACTATGTAGTTGGTAAGACTAAATGCGCAATTGGTCCAACTACCTACACAGATGGTCAAACTACCTGTGTAGTTGATTAGGTAAAACTACTTAGGGTATGAAAAGGGGATGCTAGAATGGTTAGGGTTTGACTAGGGGTTTGACCTAGGTGGATTAGGGTTTGGAATAGACTAGTTAGGTGCCTAATTGAGTTTTCCAATGTAGGATCATCAATTAGGGTTAGGTTTGGACAAATTAGGGCTGACTTGATTTTGCCCCTATCACGTTGTAGGTTGAATTACCACCTTTGCAGACTCTTGAGAGTAGTCCTTCATGCCTTGCACTACACCATAGGCTAAAGGAGTGGGAGAGGGATTATTTTTTACATCTAGGGATACATAATATCACATACATGCCTGAGATAAGGGAAAATATGGGACTGATTACAACATTAGTAGAGCAATGGCACTTGGAGACAATCTCATTTCATCTACCAATGAGAGAAGTGACAATTACATTAGACGATGTGTGGCGCAGCCTGAGGATTCTGATTCATGGATAGTTAGTAGTGTATAAGCCAACTATAGCTAGAGAGGCTTTGAGTCAGCTATTCAAGGTGGACAAGGATGAGTTATGCATTGTGGATTATGAGATCAAATGGGAGACTATGGAAGCTCGACATCTTAGGTTAGTGATTGTGATTAGCATCGTTATAGCAGGCTTGGTAGTACCCAACAGGAGAGAGCACATATTTTATATTGGATGGGGAAAAGTGCTAGAGTGCATGGTGTCAAAGGGGATGGTATTTTCTTAGGGACCATACATGTTAGGCATGTTATAGTTTCATTTGAATCAGATAGTGTATAGAGACTTTGGCACTGAGTTGTGGAATGAGGCTACTACAGGTGTGGGCATTTGATCACTTTATATATGTCATCATATACATGAGAGATAGGTATGACATGGGTTACCATATGTATACTTATATCATGTGGCCTTATTGTGGGCACTAATGGGATACACTCTATTCTAGAGACATCAATTAGAGTGTTTGAGAGATTTTACTTGGAGACCATATAAGGATTGTGAGGGTTGGCCAGATGATGATGTGAATCTTCCTTATTGCCAATAGGAGAGGTACTTGATAGGGTGAGTGATGATGAGATAGAAGATTTTTAAGGTGCAACTACCAGAGAGGGTGTGGAGGTAAATTGGGGAGAGACAAGATATCCCTATAGGTATGGCCTACTATGCATGACCCAAAAGAGAGATAGGAGATTGGGGTCTAGTTATTACACCACATGTATATTTTACAGAGTTTGAGCAGTTATATTCTAGATAGTGGGGTGCAAGTGTGGATGTGATAGGTGAAAGTATCATAGAGGCATATGAAAGATGGTTTGTAGAGCACAGGTTGATTCCTTTGACCTAGAGGTTTTGATTCCAAGGGTTCCATTTTGAGGTGTTTAGAGAAGGAGACGTGGTTGCACAGCTGACGCAGAGGGGGGAGATCAGAAAAGAGAAGATGATGAGGAGGAGGAGGAGGATTATGAGGAGGATGAGTATGAGGAGGATGAGGATGAGCTAGATGCGCAAGGAGATGAGTAGGGAGATGAGTAAGGAGAGAATGTTGGAGGACTATAGAGACGTATATCCTCTCTTCAGTAAGACAGGGAAGCTTGGGATGCTGAGAGGACATCTTGATAACTCAATGATGAACCAATAGTACCAAACCGGTACTGAGAGGGGGGGTGAATTAGTATAAACAAAAATACAGTCCAAAACCAGTTTGACAACAAATACTCCAAATGACTGGCAAGCAATGATACTAGCTGAAACAAAGTGCAACCGGTAAGACCCAGAATAACTAAAACAATCATAAATCGGTCACTCACTAAGATTTCCTCTTAGCTCAATACTATAGATGAACAGGTAAACTATCATCTATTCTTCACAACAGTTGGTTCAGTATGTTTTATAGACAGGCATAAAACACAAAGCCATCATATGCTCAACAGGTAATAACAAAGCATCACACATGACACAAATATTTTTCACATGGAAACCCAATTGGGAAAAACCATGGTGGGGATGAATACCCACAATCTGCTTTTGAACTCTTTAGAAGTCCACTTTGTTAGGAGCCTTGTCCGGTTAAAGACATTACAATAGGTTCTGCTAGGAACCGATCCTGTTAGGGATCACCCGGTTAAGGGTTAAACCCAGTTGGGGTTACCTTGTTAGAGGATTTGAAGAACTCAATAGCTAAAGGATCTCCAGATTCTCTATAGCTTCCTAGAACTCATTAACTTCGAGTTACCCAGTTAAGGGATTTGAATCAAGCCGATTAAAGCTACCTTGTTAAGGGATTTGTATCAAGCCAGTTAAGGCTACCCTGTTAAGGGATTTCACAACTATTGAAGTGGTTAGAGATCAACATGAATTACAATGATCTAGTAACAACACTCAATGCTAATGCAGATCCGTTTTGGCTCCTCTACACCTTTTGCACATTCACTTTGTAGGTATCTCTTCTCTCCTTTGGTCTGGCAAGAATCACGTATCACTTCCCTTGGATACACACTCACAACTTTTGCCAACCACCTTAGAAAGAAACACAACATCGACCTTATAGGAAACATACAGGTCGGTAGCAAAAACCCTAAACCCTAAACCTATTAGGTTAAGCAATTCAAGCGGTTCAATCTTGATCGTTGAATCATACTGCATTAAATGCAACAATCTTGAATCGATCTCAAGACATTCTCCATCATCCATTATCCACCGATTTCATGGCAGTTGATAACCCATCACGCGTTATCACCATTTGACAAACTTTGCACATTCCCGAGGTAGATAGGAATAGTCTTCTTTATGCAAGATCCTTCACGCGCATAGATCTTACATGGAAACACGACCTGTTCTCCATTATACTACTAACTCATCACACAAAGATCACCGATTGAGTCACACAAGCTTGAGGTACTGCAACCAGAAATCTTGAAGTGGAAAATACCTACCAACCGATAGTCACATAGTGCTTCCATGTGCCGGTTCATCTTGAACAAATATACCACTTCACTTTGGCATATATACCGGTTCACACATATGTCGGTTCTCTCTTCTCACATATCACATATGTCAGTTCACTTCATGTCACATATTGACATCAATGACAACATACAATATCATTATGTCCTTATACTGGTTCACATAATGCCAACAATCTCCCCCTTTGGCATTGATGACAATATACAAAGATATCTCTCTGCTTCACATCTTCTCCCCCATTTGCTACAGATATCTTTTCTGCTTCACTCCTTCTCCTTGTTTGACAACAATGCCAAAGTGGAAGCACAGGCATCCCTGTTCCATTATGCTGCTCCCCCTAAGAAGTAGCATCCTTCAACACATCAATCAACAAAAATTTGACTATACAATACCTGACTGATGTGGAACAAATACTTTTAGTTCACCTCCTGAAGGGGTAGTACCCCCAATTCACCTCTTAAATACACAAATGTAGTCTTTGGAAGAGGCTTGGTGAATATATCTGCTAACTGCTCCTTACTGGAAACATGTTCCAGTTGAATCTCTTTATTCTGAACCTTTTCCCTCAAGAAATGATACTTAAGCTCAAAATGTTTGGTTCTAGAATGTAAAACCGGATTCTTTCAAATATTGATAGCACTTGTGTTATCCCAGAATATACTTACTGGTTCAGATACAGGGATTTTGAAGCCTTCTAGTACATGCTTCATCCAAATTGTCTGAGTGCAGTTCATGAAAGCTGCAACATACTCCGCTTCCACTGTAGACTAAGAGATACAACTCTGCTTCTTACTCATCCATGAGACCAGTCTACCACTGAGAAAGAAAGCACCACCGGTTGTGCTTTTCCGGTCATCCACATTACTTGCCCAATCAACATTTGTGAACACTTTCAGATTGAAATCATTGTTATATGGGTACCACAATCCATAGTCAAATGTTCCCTTCAATACCTAAGAATCCGCTTGACTGCAATCAAGTGGGATTCTCTTGGACTTTTCTGGAACCTTGCAGTAATGCCAACTGCATGTACAATATCTGGTCTGCTATGCACTACATAATGTAACTTACCAATCATTGATCGGTATTCTTTCTCATCAACCAGTTCGGAATCATCCTCTTTTGTCAATTTGCAACCAGTCGCCATTGGTGTACCAACCGGTTTACTATCTTCCATGCAGAAAGTCTTCAACACCTCTTTGACATATTTGGACTGAGTGATAAAGATTCCATCTTTCATCTGCTAGATCTGCAGTCCAATGAAGAACTTAATCTCCCCTATGAGTGACATCTCAAATTCTTTCTTCATCTCATCAGCAAACTCATGCCTCATCTTGTCATCTCCACCAAAGATAATGTCATCAACAAAAACCTCATAGATCAGGATCTAATCTCCTTCTGACTTCAAGTAGATATTGCTATCTTCACTTGTTCTCTTAAATCCAATCTTCACAAGATGGGAATGTAGGCACTCATACCATGCCCTAGGTGCTTGCTTTAGACCATATAAGGCTTTATGTAGTCTCCACACCATATCACTGTCTTCAGATAGGGAAAACCCATCTAGTTGCTCTATATATACCTCCTCTTCAAGTACACCATTTAGGAATGTAGATTTTATATCCATTTGATATACTTTGAACCTTTTAAAAGTTGCATATGCAAGAAGCATACGAACTGCTTCCAATCTGGCTACAGGAGCAAAGGTTTCTCCATATTCTTCTCCTTCTTCTTGAGCATATCCTTTGCACACCAATCTGGTTTTATTTCTAATCACTGTGCCATCCTCATTCAGCTTGTTTCTGAACACCCATTTGGTACCAATGACATTTTTATGCTCTGGTCTGGGTACCAAGGACAATGTACCATTTTTCTCTATCTGATCAAGTTCCTCTTCCATTTCCTTGATCTAGTCTTCATCTTTATGAGCCTCTTTGAATGATTTAGGCTCAAATTCAGAGATCATACATGAGTTTTCTCTTATCTTTCTCCTTGTAGGGATTCTTGCATCCTTATCTCCTATGATCTTCTTAGGATCTGATTCAACTTGACATATCGAGGAATGGTCTTAACTGGTTCTTCTTGCTTTTCCTCTTCATCCTTATCTTCATCAGTATCAGCATTCACTAGTTCAGGAACACTATTACTAGTACTTGGTTGACTGACAATCGGTTCCCAAAAGGTTGCAACTAATTCATTCACAGCTTTCTCACTGTCGATTTCCTCAGTTTTCTCAGAGGATTCATCAATTCTTACATTGATACTTTCCATAATTCTTTGAGTCCTATTGTTGTAACACTTGAAAGCTTTACTCTTGGTGGAATATCTTAGGAATATTCCCTCATCACATTTAGCTTCAAATTTGCCCTGATGTTCACTCCTCTTGATGTAAAATTTGCTACCAAATACCCTAAAGTAGCTGACCACAGGTGTCTTACTGGTCCAATACTCATGAGGAGTTTTGTCCTTACCTTTCTTGATGAGTACTCGGTTCATAGTGTAGACTGCAGTGCTCACCACTTCTCTCCAAAAGGTGTGAGCTACCTTTCCTTGAATCAACATGGTTCTAGCTACTTCAACTATAGTCCGGTTATTCCTCTCTGCTAGGCCATTCTGTTGTGGAGTCCGGGGGGTAGACAGTTGCTTTTTGATGCCAAATTCTTCACAGTACTTGTTGAATTCACTGGAAGTGAACTCCCCTCCTTGATCAGTTTTGAGACACTTGATTCTTTTACTGCTTTCTTTCTCCACTAATTCTCTAAAAGCCTTGAATTTCACAAAGGGTTCAGACTTGTCTTTCAAGAATGTGACCCACATCATTCTTGAGCAGTCATCACTGAGAATCATGAAGTACCTATCACCCTGGACACTTCTAGTTTTCATAGGACCACACAAATCAGTATGCACAAGATCAAGCAAGTTGTCAGCAGTGAAAGATTTACCTTTAAAGGTTGAGGAAGACATTTTCCCCAATTGACACTCTCTGCACAAGCTATTATCTAGTTTGCTTAGCATCGGCAACCCTCTAACTGTTTTGATCTTACTAGCCTTCACAATGTTATCAAAGTTTACATGGCAGAGTCTCATATGCCATATACAGTTATCATCAAGTTTAGCCATAAGACATGTACTTATATTTACATTTAGATGAAATAGGTTACCTTTGGTCTACATGCCAGTGGCCACCAATTTACCATCTTTTCCTTTGATTCTGCAAACTCCATTCTTGAATTCTAGAGTGAGGCCACTTTCATTTAGCTGGGCAACACTCAGAAGGTTGTGTCTGAGACCATCAACCCAGTACACATTGTCAGCACTGCTCTTTCCATTTACAGAGATGGACCCTCTACCTTTGATCATGCATGGTGCATCATTACCAAAGTGAACCACACCACCATCATACTCTTCCAAGGATAGAAACGTGCTCCGGTCACCTGTCATATGGTGAGAACAGCCACTATCAATGATCCACTCATTGGAATTATTAAACCGGGAGACAAGAGCCTTCTTGTCTGCCACATCTTCCTTTATAGCAACAAACACAATATCTTCATTCTCTTCATCTTCTGATCCCTCATCTGTGACACCTTCATCAACTGCCACAAAACAGTTTCTCCGGTTTCCTCCTTTGAATTTCCTGAACCTTTCTGGTTTGTCCCTGTTATCGCCATTAGGATAGTTTATAGCAATATGTCCTATCTAGTTACAAGAAAAGCATTTCAAAGGTAGCTTACCTTTGTATTTATCAGTTCCTTTAGGAATCTTCCTAGCAAGGAGAGCTTCAAATGCCATTAGAATCTCCTCATCATTCATTTCTCTGCTCTGACTAGGTTCCCCACTAGTGCTAGCTTCTTTTCCTTTTCTAGATGGTATAGCAGAGGCTTTGAATGTTGATTCAGTCTTTTGAACACTACCATCAAAACTATTTAGCTCATAGGTTGTTAACTTGGCTATGATGGAGTCCAAGGATACCTTAGACTTGTCTATTGATCTCAGCTCCTGGATAGCAGCAACCCTTATTGCATAGACCGGCAACAGGGATCTCAAGACTTTGCTTACCATAGTGGAATCTTCTATTTTACCACCTAGACTCTTGATTTCTTCAACAACTATTTTGATTCTTATTCCATACTGCTGAATGGTCTCACCTTCAACCATCCGCATATATTCAAACTTCTCTCTCAGGCTTTCTTCCTTAGCCTGTTTCAGATGTTCATCACCACCATAGATATTTTCAAGAGCATCCCATACCTATTTGAGATTTACCTTGTCCTGAACATCAATAAACTCAATGTCGAATAGACTACTGATGAGGGCTTCCATGACTTGCCCATTTTCTTGTATCTCTCTCCTTTGGTCATCAGTGAGAGTACCGAGAGGGACAACATAGATATTCTTAACATAACTCTAGTGTTGAGCACCCATGCTTCTGATGAATATCTTCATCCTATCTTTCCATATACCAAAATTTTCCTTGTTAAACTTTGGACCTTCCCTCTTCATTGTTTGACTGGGATCTTTACCTCAAGCGGTTAAGCTTACAACACAGAGGACCTAGAGTACTCTGATACCAATTGATAACTCAAAGATGAACCAATAGTACCAAACCGGTACTGAGAGGGGGACGGGTGAATCAGTACAAACAAAAATACAGTCCAAAATCGGTTTGATAGCAAATACTCCAAATGACTGGCAAGCAGTGATACTAGCTGAAACAGAGTGCAACCGGTAAGACCCAGAATAACTAAAACAATCATAAACCAGTCACTCACTAAGCTTTCCTCTTAGCTCAATACTATAGTACCATTACACCCTCATGCATAAAAAGGTAAACTATCATCTGATCTTCACAACAGTTGGTTTAGTATGTTTTATAGATAGGCATAAAACACAGAACCATCATATGCTCAATAGGTAATAACAAAGCATCACAAGACAAAAGCATCACACATGACACACATATTTTTCATGTGGAAACCCAACTGGAAAAAACCACGATGGGGATGAATACCCACAATCTGCTTTTGAACTCTTTAGAAGTCCACTCTATTAGGAGCCTTGTCTGGTTAAAGACATTACAATAGGTTCTGCTAGGAACCGATCCTGTTAGGGATCACCCGGTTAAGGGTTAAACCCAATTGGGGTTACCTTGTTAGAGGATTTCAAGAACTCAATAGCTAAAGGATCTCCAGATTCTCTATAGCTTCCCAGAACTCATTAACTTCGAGTTACCCAGTTAAGGGATTTGAATCAAGCCGATTAAAGCTACCCTGTTAAGGGATTTGTATCAAGCCAGTTAAGGCTACCCTGTTAAGGGATTTCACAACTATTGAAGTGGTTAGAGATCAACAAGAATTACAATGATCTGGTAATAGCACTCAATGCTATTTCAGATCCATTTTGGCTCCTCTTCACCTTCTGCACATTCACTTTGTAGGTAACTCTTCTCTCCTTTGGTCTGGCAAGAATCACATATCACTTCCCTTGGATACACACTCACAACTTTTTCCAACCACCTTAGAAAGAAACACAACATTGACCTTATAGGAAACATACAGGTCAGTAGCAAAAACCCTAAACCCTAAACCTATTAGGTTAAGCAATTCAAGTGATTCAATCCTGACTGTTGAATCATACTGCATTAAATGGAACAATATTGAATCGATCTCAAGTCATTCTCCATCATCCATTATCCACCAATTTCATGGCAGTTGATAACCCATCACGCGTTATCACCATTTGACAAACTTCACACATTCCCGTGGTAGATAGGAATAGTCTTCTTCATGCAATATCCTTCACACGCACAGAGCTTACGTGGCAACATGACCTATTCTCCATTATACTGCTAACTCATCACACAAAGATCACCGATTGAGTCACACAGGCTTGAGGTACTCCAACCGGAAATCCTAAAGTGGAAACTACCTACCAACTGGTAGTCACATAGTGCATCCATGTGTCGGTTCATCTTAAACAAATATACCGCTTCACTTTGGCATATATACCAGTTCACACATATGCCGGTTCTCTCTTCTCACATATCACATATTGACATCAATGACAACATACAATATCATTATGTCCTTATATGGGTTCACATATTGCCAACACATCTATGACATCAGACATGGGGAGATTGATAGTAGAGAGGGATCACTTGAGTCTCAAGAGAATGAAACTATTGGTAGAGTGAGATGTAAATAGGGAAGAGAGGGATCAATGGTTAGCAAAGAGAGATTCATTAGTAGATTCTTAAAACACAATGATAGCTAGGGCACAAACATCGGATTAGTGAGTCTGAGAGTTTATTAATGGGGTATAATATTTCACTATGCATGAGGCCCTTGACAAAATGAGGGATTATTGCAAGGAGATCTATTATTTGAGGTTCCTATATGGGGGGGTGGTACAATCAAATCAGATAGCACCATCCTTTGCAATGGTTTAGAGTTAAGGGAGATAATAGAGTGGGACTCATTCAGGAAGGACACATAGTAGTGCGGGAGTGGTAGGACCAGCTAGACAGATAGGGCAGGGGATAGGAGGAGCTTCATCCTCGGGAGGGGGGCGAGACCAAGAGGACCAAGGGAGCACCCTGTGATACTCCCAGTTTGGTACTTGATGCTTTTGTTGTTGACACTTTTGATGTTAGTTCAAGCTTCCATGCTCCATTTTGAGATAGACACTAAGATTATGTATACTGATACATTTTGATGATATATATGATATATGTAGATTCTATATGTGTTTTGATGTTATAATATGTTTATATGATGTTATGGTTTTGTGATATTTTATGTGGTAATATTACTAATATATGTATGCAAAGCGGAAAGATAGATGAATGGCTCATGATATGCATATGTACTAACATGTTGTGAATGCAAGATGCATATTTGTGTGCATATTTTTGGTGCCAGAGTACAAGATTGATAGATGAACTGTATTGACAAAGAAAAAGGTTAGTGAAAAAAAATGGAAATTATAAAAAGAAATGTTAGTAAAAATGAAGGAAACCTTGCTTTCATTTGTGCACCTTTAGTAATAGAGAGCTTTATTTTAAGATGGAAAAATGGATACATTGCGTTGTGACATATATGATCAGAGAAATAATGTGATCCTTTTGCAAAAGAGACAAATATATCACAAACAAGGAATGCATCCATGATGTGTTTTGAAAAATTGGTTTGTATGTTAGGGGTCTAGGTATGTCCAATAGTCATAAAGTGACCGAACCAACACAAACACCCAAGAGATACATGTTTCCAAACATCATGAACAACATCCCACAAACAAAAGATGATAAAAAGAAAGGTCATAAACCATCCTAACCACTCTCATCACTCAATGATATCCTTGAGTAGCGTAGGAATATAACCAAAGATAAATCAAGAAAAGATAAGACTCACTAGACCAAGTGAGCCAACAACCATTTTGATCTTGTTGTTAAAGTTGATAGTTTGTGTTTGCATTTGATAGGATGATCATGAAGTCTGGTTTCAAGAATGAAATACCCTATATAAGATGGACACGGTCTAGTTTCAAGTATAATGCACTCTGTATAAGACAGATGATAGTCAGACAAAGGACAATTTGATAGGTTGATTGACTGATAGATGTGACAAGTTGATTTGTCTGACGTGTTGATTGGATTGATAATTTGCCTATTGATATGTGATTTGGTTAGCATAGTGTTACAAGTTTTTCATCTGTGTTTGTTCGAATATTTATCTATTTGCAAAGGATAAGTTTATTGATGAAATGAAAAGGAAAATGATGATTATTTT
Source organism: Cryptomeria japonica (assembly GCF_030272615.1). Taxonomy (NCBI): domain Eukaryota; kingdom Viridiplantae; phylum Streptophyta; class Pinopsida; order Cupressales; family Cupressaceae; genus Cryptomeria; species Cryptomeria japonica. The sequence goes on from NC_081413.1 coordinate 185,411,744, forward strand.
TTAATTTTTTTAATTTTTAGGATTTTTGTGTTTATTCGATGCTTTTTGAAATTTCTTCAAGATGTTTTTGGAAAAAAGGTTTTTCATGACATTTTGCATTTTTTAGAATTTTTTTAGGACATTTTGCATTTTTTTGGATTTTTTTCAAGACATTTTGCAATTTTTAGAATTTTTTTCAAGACATTTTGCAATTTTTAGGATTTTTTCAAAACATTTTGCAATTTCTAGGATTTTTCAAGACATTTTTCAATTTTGATTTTTTAAGGACACTTTGTAATTTTAAAGATTTTTTTAGGAGATTTTGCAATTTTTAGGATTTTTCAAGACATTATGGCTATGTACATGTTCATTCTCCATTCAAACAATGAGAAATATTTCATCTATTGATCATGACAAAGAAGATGCCCCCAATCTATGGGAAACTATATACAATGGCCAAAGGGGGTTATACACAAGACTGGTTTGTGTATCAAGGAAGACGATGAATGTTGACTAGTTCCAAGTCATAATGACAAGATTCAAGGGGATTTAATTACAAGATGGATGGACAATCTATCATAGATATGAATAAGATTTAGATAGAATGAAGATAGATGGTGGAGCAACGACTTGCAACATGTGATGCTTGTTTGCTAGGTTTTCACCACGGTACTTACCTAGTGCGCCTGTTTTCCAGGTTTTCACAAGTGGGTGAAGGATTTTTCTCCTCTTTTTTTGTTTTTTTTTAAGGTTCATATATCAATTTTTTTGTTCTTTTTTCAAGATCATATTGACTTAATCATAGTACTTGTGGAGATATATGCTATTGACCGGTTCAAATAATGGTTCCCCTTCTGGTTTAGCTAGTTGATAAGCACCTGACCCATAGGATACAGTGATCACATAAGGACCTAGCCTATTAGGTTCAAATTTTCCTCACTTTTCCCTTTCTTGTTGATTCTTAGGATTTATCTTGAGGATCAAGTCTTTGATTTTAAAATGCCTACCTTTTTGTTTTCTTGTTATAATTTTGGCAGAGATGATTTTGATATGCTTGTAGATGAACTACAGTGGTTTGGTGTCACTCATCCAATACTTCTAAGTCATGGAATCTAGATATCTTGTATTCTTCATCATCAATGATATTGTGCAAAGAGACTCTCAATGATATTGTACAAAGAGACACTCAATGAAGAGATCTTGACCTCAAGGGGAATAGCTTTAGTACCATAAACTAGTGAATAATGTGTAGCATTGATAGGTGTACATATACTAGTTCAGTATGCCCATAGAGAAATATTTAGTTGTATATGCTAGTCACAACCAACATCATTGATAGTTTTCTTAAGGATTTTAATGATGGTTTTGTTAGATGCTTTAGCTTGACCATTACTCTGCAGATAATATGGGGAGGAAAAGTTGTGCTAGATATGAAAATTTGTGTAAAGTTCTTTTACATCTTTGTTTTTGAAAGGGCGTCCATTGTCAGTAATAATAGCCAAAGGGATTCCATAACAACATATGGTCTAATTAAGGATAAAGTTAGAAATTTGGATGTCGGTGATGTAAGTCATAGGAATAGCTTCAATCCATTTGGTAAAGTACTTAGTAGCTATGATAATGAAATTATATCCATTGGTAGAGGTAGGGTGAATCTTACCTATGAGGTCAAATCCCCATTGATAAAAGGGCCAAGGAGATATGATAGGCTAGAGTTCCTATGATGGTGCATGAATCAGGTCTCCATGAATCTGACATTTCCAACATTTATTTGCAAAAACATGAGCATATTGTTCTATAGTAGGCCAATTGTATCCTACTATTGTCAAATTATTAGCAAGACTTAAATCATTGAGATGACCCCCACATATACCATCATGGACCTCTTGTAAATTAGTTTTCATCTCATATGAATCAAGACACCTAAGAATGATTTGGTCAAAAGAGCGATGGTATAAGGTGTCACCGATGATAACATATCTAGTTGTTTGATGGATAAAGGAGTGATGTTGGTTTTTGGACAAGTTAGGAGGTAATGTTTGGGTTTTCAAATAATTGTATATGTCTCAGTACCAAGGGGAATTGGGATGAACAATTTCACACATTAGTTCACACTATGGAATTTTATAGGTCGGGATTAATAGTTGTTTGACCAAGAACTCACATTTAGTAACTTCTGAGGGATATCAAGCATAGAGACAATAGTAGCCATGGCATCTCCAAGTTTTTTTTGTAACCATGGTACTTCACTAAAAGTAATTGCAACAAACCTAGTTTTATGTAAATCAACCAAAATTTTATAAGGAATGAGCTTCTCATCCTTTGTTTCATATTCTTCATTTTTGTTCTGAATGACTCACTGAGAATCACCATAGACTTCAAGATGTTAAATTTCCTATTGTAATACAATTATTAATCTTGTGAATGAGGCTTCATATTCTACAATATTGTTTGTACATTGGAAAGTGATTTTTGATGATTTAGGAATTGCATCTCCCTATAAAGCAAAGAATAGAATACCTACCTATTGTGAACTTTTTCACACATCGCCCCATTACAAATGGGGACCCCCTATTTTTTATTTTTAGGGTTTTTCTTTGGTGTCACAACTACTAATTTTTGGAATCCAAGAACACTAAGAGGTGGGGTGAATCCATGTTCTACCAATAAAAGAATTTCTGAACTTATTGGTGATTAACCGGATGATAGAATATAAAATTAAAGTGCATAAAAAAATCAACACATAAGGCAATACCATAACATTAGTATTTATACATGGAAAACCCTATAAAGAGAAAAAACATGGTGGGGTCCCTACCCACAATATCTATATACTTGATCAAGGTATACAAATATTATATAGAGGGGTATGAACATGCATACAGGCTTACCGCCTAGAGTTCACTACTAAAATACACATATATGGACATCTCACTAACTTACATATCATTACATAATGATTCATAAAATCATTGAACTTAAATGATACATTTGACCATGCTGGATAAGTTCTGGTTGTAGCTCTGAGCACTTCAACTGAATTGGTGAAACTGATACTGTGTTCAACTATCAGTTAGGATTGTGCACGTGCAACTGGGCACATACACTAACAATCTCTCATCAATTCGCATACCATCAATCTTTGACTCATATGCATTTCAAATCACATCATATCAATGTATGTGTATATTATCCATCGCTAAGAGATCTCCCTTATATACCCTTATAACTTGTTCATCATGTCGCCCTTCACAATAAAATAAACCTGTCGGCTTCCTACCGGATCATAAAGTATATTACAAATTATCCTGATGATCTTGTTTGATGTTGGCCTTGCATGCTACCTTCAAATCCTCCAATGACTTTAGCGGGTCCCATAATATAAATTACTAGTACTAAGAATAACCGGTTAACAAGTGTAAACCATAGGATGAATATCAGTTGGCCGTAACTAGACAAAATGATAAAGTGATGAATCCGGATGAAGAAATACCATCTCTTCAAGACGAGTTGCCATCAATGAGAATGCAACAATACAATTCACCTCAGAGGGTGACTACCGAATGAGTGCCAATTGCCAATAATCTCCCCCTTTGGCATTGATGCCAACACTCATGTGAAAAGTGATACTACCTCTAATTAGTATGCTCTCCTTCCTATACATCTGTCCATCTATTTACATTTGTAGTCTCCCCCTGTGATATTCATTCAATTTTTCACTGTACTCCTCCCCCTTTCACATCAATGACAAAGCTGGGTGAATATATACAAGAAATATATGTACAAGTGAATTACACATATATACCGGTCCCTATACATATTTCAAAATGTTTGTTGGTATTATGGATATGTTGCATTGGTTTTGTCATTGATGTCAACACATATTTGCACTTATCCTTCTGGAGATCTTTGGTCATGTTGAACTGGCACATTATGTTCACCAGAAAGTATAGTGACTTATGCACAGTCACCGGTATTTGGTTCATTGACAGGTTATATTGTTCACCGGCACTGAAGATGACTTGTTATCATCTGGAGATCACTTGGTTTTAGTATTTTGGTTATTGGTCTAATTGGGTTGACATTTGTTGTTACCAGCATATCGATCTAAGTTATGGACCGACATGTATTATCTATTCCAGATCAACGCGACACATTATGGAGATGATTTAATCAATTGGATATTGTAGTAATTACATTGAGCCAGCATGACGCATCGCATCTTGACTTAATTGTAAATGATTTAATTGTAATATTCTTAGTGATCCGACCTACACATTTGGTCTTAGGTTTTGGTATATATGTAAGATCTCAATTGTGAGATGTAGGGAAATGATATGTAAGGTTATGGTATTGTAACATGGTATGTGTGAATATTGAAGATCATATGAGTAGACCATAGAGAAGGTTCAAGGAAGGTTTGAAAGAGATTATCAGAGCTTAATCAGTACTGAATCTAGCATTGGAGATTCTACTTTGAGTAGTACATTATCATTGGATTTAATCATCCAATTGTAGTCAGTGTGGCTCTCAACTTGTGATTGAGCAATGAGCTCTAGACAACTGGCCTTTCTGCATATGCAGACCCCATTTGTACACACATACTATCTACAGTAGTATTATTTGATTGTGGGTAAGGTTTCCCATAGTGTTTTTTCCCCTTACAGGGTTTCCACGTGCAAATCTTTGTGTTAGGTGTTGTGGATGTTGTTTCTCATTCTATTTCATGCATTAAGTTTAATCGGTATTAATATTAATTGTTAATCTATTAACTGACATTAAGTTTGGTTTACCGGTATTAAGTATCAAGTTTGATTAAGCTATGTTTGGGTTGAAATTAATAGACAACTAATTCACCCCCCCACCTCTCAGTTGCCTCTGGGTCCTAAAAATTGGTATGAGAGCTAAGTCCTCTTTTTGAAGAAGTTTAACAACTTGAGGAGATTCTATGGCAACTAACTTTTTTAGGAAGGACAGTCTGAAACATGATGGAACTAACTATGGTATATGGAAGATTAGAATGGAGACACATCGGAATGGCATTGGAATAGATATATGGGATGTTACACAAAATGGGTATATTGGTCCAACACCGAGTCAACCTAATCCACCTACATTGGATAAGGATCAAGAGAATGATTACAAAGCAAGAGAAGCACTTTTGAGCACCTTGTCAAATCAGGAAATCATGTGTTTATCAAATCAATCTACTGCTAAAGCTATTTGGGATAAATTGGAGACATTGAATGAAGGAGATACCACTTTCGAAATTGCAAAACTGAAATGCTTCAGAGTTAGGTATGAAAATTTGAAAGTGGAAGAAGATGAAAGAATTTTTGCTTTTATAGAAAGGGTTAATGAAATTATTTTGGGAATAGAATGTTCTGGAGGTTCCTTAAGTGAAGATGAAATTGTTTCTAAAGTTTTGAGAGCATTGCCACCAGCATACAAAATGAAAGTAACTGATATTAATGAGTTGAGAACAATGCCTAATACATCAGTATCTAGAGACACCTTGGCTAGAAAACTTTAAGCATTTGAGCTTGAGGAATTTGGTCCTATTGCTACAATTAAAACAAATTTATCCTTCAAAGCATCATCATATGCATCATCATCATATGATAAATTTGATTGGAAAGCACTTTATGGAAGAGAACTTGAAGATATCAGGAGGGAAAATGAAGAACTTGAAGAACTTAAAGCGCTATTTGCAAGGAAAATGCCTAAAGGTCCTATTGGAAGTAAGTATGAAGGTAAAGAACCATTAAAATGTTTTAATTGCAATAAAGTTGGTCATAAGGCATCTAGATGTCCTGATAGACATGAAAGATTGAGAGAAGAAGCTAAAAGAACATACAAGCCTAACCCTGAATATCAGAGATATAGATTTAAGAAGAATAAAGACAAATCATGTTATTATGCTGATGAAGGAGTTACTGATGATTTTGATGAAGAACTGACAGAAAATGGATGGGCTTTTGTTGCAATAACAGAAGATCAACTGGCACCTACTATTCCATCAGTAGAGCAGGCCCTCGTAGCTAAAATTGAAGAAAAGGATGAATGGATTACAGATTCAGGATGTTCACATCATATGACTGGTGATAAAAGTAAATTCTTATCTTTTTAGGAATACAATAGAGATCTAGAAACATTTGGAGATGACAAAGCTTGTTTGATCAGAGGAAAATGCACTACATCTTTTGATGGTAAGCACAATATTGACAACATTTATTATGTTGAAGGTTTGAAGCATAATCTTTTGAGTGTTGGTCAATTAGCTGAAAAGGGATTTCAGTTACAATTGAAGAATGGTAAATGCAAAATCATGAACAAAACTTGTTTGGAAATTGCAACCGGTAATCAGACTACAAGTAATATCTTTCATTTGAATAACAATGAAAAGACATGCTTGATTGCACTTATTGATGAAAGTTGGTTATGACATAAAAGACTCTATCATGTGAATTTTGATTGCATTGTAAAGATTAGTTCATCTAAGGCAGTAAGGGATTTACCTAAGATTGTAAAACCTCATAATCTAGTATGTAAGGAATGTCCAATGGGAAAGCAAGTTAGAACAACTTTTAAGAGTATTTTTGAGAAATCCAATGATGTTCTTGATTTAATTCATACTGACTTATGTGGTCCGACAAGAACAAGAAGTCTACAAGGAGATAGATACTTTATGCTAATTATTGATGATTATTCTAGAATGTGTTGGGTTACTTTTCTGAGGGAGAAATCACAAGCTTTTGGGAAATTCAAATTATTCAAGGCACTTGTAGAGAATGAAACCAGTAAGAAAATCAAATGTTTAAGATTAGATCAAGGAGGTGAATTTACATCTAAGGAGTTCAATACATTTTGTGAAGTGAATGGAATTAGAAGACAACTATCAGCACCCCAGACACCTTAGCAAAATGGAGTTGTGGAATGGAAGAACATAACTATTTTGGATGCAACTAGAAGCATGATATCAGAAGCAAATCTACCTCATGTGTATTGGAGAGAAGCAGTGAATACAATGGTTTACACTTTTAATAGAGTTCACATCAAAGGTGAAACCGGTAAGACACCCTATGAATTATTGTTTGGTAATATTCCTACTCTAAAGTACTTCAGAATATTTGGAAGCAAATTCTACATTAGGAGAGATGAGTATATTGGTAAATTTGACCCTAGAAGTGATGAAGGTATATTTCTTGGTTATTCATCTAAGAGCAAAGCATATATATGTTTTAATAAAAGATTGCAGAAAATCATTGAGAGTGCAAGTGTGAAGATAGATGAACACTTTAGAGGAAATTCAAGGTCTATGGATTCTAAACCGATAGTTGAGATGATCATAAATGAACCTATACAAAATGCATCGTAGATCCAGCCACACCGGAATCATCAGAGAATTCCATAGTGAGTGAAGAGCAACAACAAGTGAACACACCTAGGTATGTAAGATTGAATCACTTTGAAAGTCAGATAATTGGGAATAAGTATCAAGGAGTTATGACAAGAGGAAGACTAGAAAATGAATATGTAGGTTTAATTTCTCAAATTGAACTAGCATTTTTTATTGAGGCATCTAAAGATAAACATTGGATTAGAGCTATGGAAGATGAATTGGAGCAAATTGAAAAAAACAATACATGGACATTGGTTCCCCAACCTAAAGATAAAAATGTAATTGGAACTAAATGGGTATTCAGAAATAAACTTAATGAAGATGGTAAGATAATCAGAAACAAAGCAAGATTAGTGTGTAAAGGATATTCACAGAAAGAGGGAATTGATTACAATGAAACCTTTGCACCAATACCTAGAATTGAGGCAGTCAAATTATTTCTTGCATTTGCAACACATAAGAACTATAAAGTATATCAAATGGATGTTAAATATTCATTTCTGAATGGTGATCTTGAATAGGAAGTTTATATTGAACAGCCTGATGGATTTTCATTGACAAATGATAAAGAGATAGTTTGCAGATTAAGGAAAGCTTTATATGGATTAAAGCAAGCTCCTAGAGCTTGGGACGCTAGATTGGACAAATATATTTTGAAGCTTGGTTACACTAAAGGTAATGCGGACAACAATTTATATTACATTGTGATTAATGAAGACATATTGGTTATTGAATTTTTTGTTGATGAGATCATTTTTGGAGAAGAAGATGGATTGTGTAAAGACTTTTCTAATACGATGCAGGAAGAATTTGAAATGTCTATGATTGGGGAGATAAAATTATTTTTTAGGATTGCAGATTTCACAGACTGATAAAGGTATATTCATATGTCAAACAAAGTACTTGAAGAAACTACTGAAGAAATTTGGTATGGAAAAATCTAAATCGGTAAGTACTCCTATGACTAAAACTGATAAACTATCATTGAAGAATGATTCAACTCCTATTAATCTGACAAGATACAAATCTATGATTGGAGGTTTACTATATTTGACACAAACAAGACCTGATATAATGAATGCAGTGTGTATTGTTTCAAGATTTCACAGTAATCCTAGAGAAAATCATGAATCAGTGGTGAAAAGGATTTTTCAGTATCTGCAAGGCACAACATATCTTGGTTTATGGTATCCTAAAGATGAAAATTTTGATTTATGTGCATACACTGATGCTAGTTGGGTAGGAGATTTAGATGATAGAAAGAGCACCATTGGCGGGGCATAATTTCTTGGTAGCAGATCGATTTCATGGTTGAGCAAGAAATAGAGTTGTGCATCATTATCAATAGCAGAATCAAAATATGTTGCAGCAACAACTAATTGTACTCATGTATTATGGATTAAGAAAATGTTGAAGGACATAAAGATAAAATGAAAAGAACCTATAATCATCTATTGTGACAATTCAACAACAATTGATATATCTAAGAATCTGGTATTTCACTCTAAAACTAAACATGTTTCTATCAAATACAATTTTCAGAAAGAGAATGTTGAAGCAAAAGAAGTGAGATTGGTTTATGTGAATACTAAAGAGCAGATTGCAGATATCTTTACTAAGCCTTTGCCTCAGGAAACTTTTGAATATCTCAGAGAGAAGATTGGGGTTATACCCTCACCGGTAGAGACCTAGACAATTGATGCTTGGCATCAAATCGACAGAATTTATAGAGAAACCTTTTTCCAGCTTTGATGGAGGAGAGCTACTTCTCAGGGGGAGTAGTTGGTTATAACAGTTGGTATTCGTAATTGTTTCTATGAACTGGTTGTATCTAGTATTTGTATTGCTTTGGCATTTGATGTCAAAGGGAGAGAGATATCTATGGAAAATAATTATCCTTTTGCGAGAGATTATTCATTGGGAGAGAGATTTTTACTCTCTGCATTTGTATTTTGATTTCTAGTATTGATCTATTCGGGAGATTGTTGGTTTTTGGTTTTTGGCATTTCTGCTTTTGCACTTAGATGGCTTTTCCATCTTGTGTTGCCATCAATGCCAAAGGGGGATATTTTTGGTATTATGGATATGTTGCATTGGTTTTATCATTGATGTCAACACTTATATGCATTTATCCTTCTGGAGATCTTTGGTCATGTTGAACCAACACTTTATGTTCACCGACAAGTTCAGTGACTTATGCACAGTCACCGGTATTTGGTTCACCGACAGGTTATATTGTTCATTGGCACTGAAGATGACTTGTTATCATCTGGAGATCACTTGGTTTTGGTATTTTGGTTATTGGTCTAATTGGGCTGAGATATTTGTTGTTACCGACAGATTGATCTAAGTTATGGACCGACATGCATTATCTATTCCAGATCAGCACGACACATTATGGAGATGATTTAATCAATTGGATATTGTTGTAATTACATTGAGCCAACATGATGCATTGCATCTTGACTTACTTGTAAATAATTTAATTGTAATATTCTTTGTGAGCCGACCTACACATTTGGTCATAGGTTTTGGTATATATGTAAGATCTCAATTGTGAGATGTAGGGAAATGATATGTAAGGTTATAGTATTGTAACATGGTATGTGTGAATATTGAAGATAATATGAGTAGACCATAGAGAAGGTTCAAGGAAGGTTTGAAGGAGATTATCATAGCTTAAACGGTATTGAATCCAACATTGGAGATTCTACTTTGAGTAGTACATTATCATTGGGTTTAATCATCCAATTGTAGTTAGTGTGACTCTCATCTTGTGAATAAGCAGTGAGCTCTACACAGTTGGTCTTTCTGCATGTGCAGACCCCATTTGTACACACATACTATCTGCAGTAGTAGTATTTTATTGTGGGTAAGGTTTCCATTAGTGGTTTTTCCATTTACAGGGTTTCCACATATAAATCTCTATGTTATGTGTTGTGGATGTTGTTTCTCTTTCTGTTTCATGCATTAAGTTTCACCGGTATTAATATTATCTGTTAATCTGTTAACCGACATTAAGTTTGGTTTACCAGTATTAAGTATGAAGTTTGATTAAGTTATGTTTGGGTTGAAATTAATAGACAACTGATTCACCCCCCCCCCCTCTTAGTTGCCTTCAAGTCCTAACAATTGGTATCAGAGCTAAGTCCTCTTTTCGCGGAAGTTTAATAACTTGAGGAGATTCTATGGCAACTAACTTTTTTAGGAAGGAGAGTCTGAAACATGATGGAACTAACTATGGTATATGGAAGATTAGAGTGGAGACACCTCTGAATTGCATTGGAAGAGATATATACGATGTTACACAGAATGGCTATGTTGGTCCTACACCGGGTCAACCTAATCCACCTAGATTGGGTAAGCATCAAGAGAATGATTGCAAAGTAAGAGAAGCACTTTTGAGCGACTTGTCAAATCAAGAAATCATGGGATTGTCAGATCAATCAATTGCTAAAGCTATTTGGGATAAATTGGAGACATTGAATGAAGGAGATATCACTATCAAAATTGCGAAACTGGAATGCTTCCGAGTCAGGTATGAAAATTTGAAAGTGGAATAAGATGAATGAATTTTTGCTTTAATGGAAAGGGCTAATGAAATTATTTTGGGAATACAATGTTGTGGAGGTTCCTTAAGTGAAGATGAAATTGTTTCTAAATTGTTTAGATCATTTCCACCGGCATACAAAAATGAAAGTAACTGCTATTAATGAGTTGAGAACAATGCCTAATATAGTAGTATCTAGGAAAACCTTGGTTGGAAAACTTTCAGAATTTGATCTTGAGGAATTTGGTCATGTTGCTACAATTAAAACAAATTTAATTGGAAAGCACTTTATGCAAGACAACTTGAAGATATCAGGAGGGAAAATGAAGAACTTGAAGAACTTGAAGCACTATTTGCAAGGAAAATGCCTAAAGGTCCTATTAGAAGTAAGTATGAAGGTAAAGCACCATTTAAATGTTTTAACTGCAATAAAGTTGGTCATATGGCATCTAGATGTCCTGATAGACATGCAAGATTAAGAGAAGAAGCTAAAAGAACATACAAGCCTAACCCTGAATATCAGAGATACAGATTTAAGAAGAATAAACATAAATCATGTTATTATGTTGATGAAGTAGTTACTAATGATTATGATGAAGAACTGACAAACAATGGATGGGTTTTTGTTGCAATAACAGAAGATCAACTGGCACCTATTGTTCCACTAGTAGAGAAGGCCCTGGCAGCTAAAATTTAAGAAAATGATGAATGGATTATAGATTCAAGATGTTCACATCATATTACTGGTGATAAAAGTAAATTCTTATCCTTTTAGGAATACAATGGAGGTCTAGAAAGATTTGGAGATGACAAAGCTTGTTCGATCAGAGGAAAATGCACTATATCTTTTGATGGTAAGCACAATACTGACAACGTTTATTATGTTGAAGGTTTGAAGCATAATCTTTTGAGTGTTGGTCAATTAGTTGAAAAGGGATATTAGTTACAATTGAAGAATGGTAAATGCAAAATCATGAACAAAACTTGTTTGGAAATTGCAACCAGTAATCAGACTACAAGTAATATCTTTCATTTGAATAACAATGAAAAGACATGCTTGATTGCACATATTGGTCAAAGTTGGTTATGACATAAAAGACTCTGTCATGTGAATTTTGATTGCATTGTAAAGATTAGTTTATCTAAGGTAGTAAGGGAATTACCTAAGATTGTAAAACCTCATAATCCGGTATGTAAGGAATGTCAAATGGGAAAGAAAATTAGAACAGCTTTTAAGAGTATTTCTGAGAAATCCAATGATGTTCTTGATTTAATTCATACTGACTTATGTGGTCCGGCAAGAACAAGAAGTCTACAAGGAGATGGATATTTTATGCTAATTATTGATGATTATTCTAAAATGTGTTGGGTTACCTTTCTAAGGGAAAAATAAGAAGCTTTTGGGAAATTCAAATTATTCAAGGGACTTGTAGAGAATGAAACTAGTAAGAAAATCAAATGTTTAAGATCTGATCAAGGAGGTGAATTTACATCTAAGGAGCTCAATACATTTTGTGAAGTGAATGGAAAGACAACTGTCAACACCCCAAACACCTTAGCAAAATAGAGTTGTGGAAAGGAAGAATATGACTATTCTAGGTGCAGCTACAAGCATGATATCAAAAGCAAATCTACCTCATGTGTATTAGAGAGAAGCAGTGAATACAACTGTTTACACTTTTAACAGAGTTCACATCAAAGGTGAAATGGGTAAGACACCCTATGAATTATTATTTAGTAATATTCCTACTCTTAAGTATTTCAGAATATTTGGAAGCAAATGCTACATTAGGAGAGATGACTATATTGGTAAATTTGACCCTAGAAGTGATGAAGGTATATTTCTTGGTTATTCATCTAAGAGCAAAGTATATATATGTTTTTAATAAAAGTTTGCAGAAAATCATTGAGAGTGCAAATGTGAAGATAGATGAACACTTTAGAGGAAATTCAAGGTCTATGGATTATGAACCAACAGTTGAGATGATCATAAATGAACCTTTATAGAATGCACCGGCACAAAATGTAGATCCAATCACACCGGCATCATCAGAGAATTCCACAGTGACTTAAGAACAACAACAAGTGAACACACCCAAGTACGTAAGACTGAATCACTCTGAAATTCAGATAATTGGGAATAAGTATCAAGGAGTTATGACAAGAGGAAGACTAGAAAATGAAGAGGTAGGTTTAATTTCTCAAATTGAACTAGCATCTGTTATTGAGGCATGTAAAGATAAATATTGGATTAGAGCTATGGAAGATGAATTGGAACAAATTGAAAAGAACAATACATGGACATTGGTTCCTCAACCTAAAGATAAAAATGTAATTGGAACTAAATGGGTATTCATAAATAAACTTAATGAAGATGGTAAGGTAATTAGAAACAAAGCAAGATTAGTGTGTAAAGGATATTCACAGAAAGAGGGAATTGATTACAATGAAACCTTTGCACCAATACCTAGAATTGAGGCAGTCTGATTATTTCTTGCATTTGCAGCACATAAGAACTATAAAGTATATCAAATGGATGTTAAATGTCCATTTCTTAATGGTGATATTGAATAGGAAGTTTACATTGAACATCTTGATGGATTTTCATTGACAAATGATAAAGAGATGGTTTGCAGATTAAGGAAAGATTTATATAGATTAAAGCAAGCTCCTAGAGCTTGGTATACTAGTTTGGACAAATATCTTTTGAAGCTTGGTTACACTAAAGGTAATGCTGACAAAAACTTATATTTCATAGTGATTAATGAAGACATATTGGTTATTGAATTTTTTGTTGATGACATCATTTTTGGAGGAGAAGATGGATTGTGTAAAGACTTTTCTATTACGATGCAGGAAGAATTTGAAATGTCTATGATTGGGGAGATAAAATTATTTTTTAGGATTGTAGATTTCACAGATTGATAAAGGTATCTTCATATATCAAACAAAGTACTTGAAGAAACTACTGAAGAAATTTTGTATGGAAAAATCTAAACCAGTAAGTACTCTATGACTACAACTGATAAACTATCATTGAAGGATGATTCAGCTCTTGTTAATTGGACAAGATATAAATCTATGATTGGAGGTTTACTATATTTGACACAAAAAAGACCTGATATAATGAATGCAATGTGTATTGTTTCAAGATTTTAGAGTAATCATAGAGAAAATCATGAGTCAGCAGTGAAAAAGATTTTCGGTATCTACAAGGCACAATAAATCTTGGTTTGTGGTATCCTAAAGATGAAAATTTTGATTTATGTGCATACATCGATGCTAACTAATTGTACTCATGTATTATGGATTAAGAAAATATTGAAGGACATAAAGACAAAATGCAAAGAACCTATAATCATCTATTGTGACAATTCAACAATATTTGATATATCTAAGAATCCGATATTTCACTCTAAAACTAAACATGTTTCTATCAAATACAATTTTTTGAAAGAGAATGTTGAAGCAAAAGAAGTGAGATTGGTTTATGTGAATACTAAAGAGCAGATTGCAGATATCTTTACTAAGCCTTTGCCTAAGGAAACTTTTTAATATCTCAGAGAGAAGCTTGGGGTTATACCCTCACCGGTAGAAACCTAAACAATTGATGCTTGGCATCAAATCGTCAAAATTTATAGAGAAACCTTTTTCTGGCTTTGATGGAGGAGAGCTACTTCTCAGGGGGAGTTGTTGGTTATAACAGTTGTTATTTGTAATTGTTTCTAAGTACTGGTTGTATCTGGTATTTGTATTGCTTTGGCATTTGATGTCAAAGGGAGAGAGATATATATGGAAAATCATTATCCTTTGGGGAGAGATTATTCATTGGGAGAGAGATTTTTACTCTTTGCATTTGTATTTTGATTTCTAGTATTGATCTATTCGGGAGATTGTTGGTTTTTGGTATTTCTACTTTGGCACTTAGATGGTTTTTCCATCTTGTGTTTCCATCAATGCCAAAAGGGGAGATTTTTGGTATTATGGATATGTTGCATTGGTTTTGTCATTGATGTCAACACTTATCTACACTTATCCTTCTAGAGATCTTTGGTCATGTTGAACTGACACATTATGTTCACTGTCAAGTTCAGTGACTTATGCACAGTCACCAGTATTTGGTTCACCGACATTGAGGATGACTTGTTATCATCTGGAGATTTCTTTGTTATGTTGAAGACATGGTTTGGATACTTGGTTTTGGTATTCTGAATTTTTGGTCTAATCGGGTTGACATATTTGATGTTACCGGGAAATTGATCTAAGTTATGGACCGGCATGCATTATCTATTACAGATCAGCATGACAAATTATGGAGATGATTTAATCAATTGGATATTGTTATAATTACATTGAGCCGACATGATGCATCGCATCTTGACTTGTAAATGATTTAATTGTAATATTCTTAGTGAGCCAGCCTACACATTTGGTCTTAGGTTTTGGTATATATGTAAGATCTCAATTGTGAGAAATAGGGAAATCATATGTAAGGTTATGGTATTGTAACATGGTATGTGTGAATATTGGAGATCATATGAGTAGACCATAGAGTGTTGGAATATGCACACTCCAATGAGACATTATAGGTGATTGAAGGTTTTGTTATTGATGGTAACCTTACAATCCTATGGCACCGGCAAGGCATTACACCGGCATCAACAGATCACACTCTACACCAGCACTCAGACCACCAGCACTGGCACAGAGAAAGGAAGCATACCGGCACAGAGGCTGACAGGATTTTTGATATATTATATTTTGTTTATTATTGTAAAACCCTTGTAAGCCGACTTGGCATAATTGTAAAATGACTCTTATATAGGAGAGATCATTGTAGAACATTTGTAAGTAAGGAAGAAGAATATACTTAGGCAAAATTAGGAAGACCTATTATAGGTTAAAGGGTTTATGTAAGAAGTAGAGCAAAAACCGGTACTAGATCTGGCATTATAGATGCTATTTTGAAGTAGTACAAGATACTGGATTTGTATAATCCATCGTTGTAAGTCAGTGAGACTTCCCATTGAGCAGTGAGCTCTAGACAGTTGGCCTTCCTACATGTGCAAGCCCCTCTTGTAGTAGTAATATTCTCTTATTGGCCAATAAGTGAATATTGTGGGTCACAAATCCCACCGAGGTTTTTCCCACATTGGGTTTCCTCATTAAATCATTGTGTTATGGTGTGTTTTTCATGTGGTTGCTTTTAATTCTGTTTATTGCATTATTTCTTGCATACCAGTACACTGTTATAATATGCTCTACATGTTTTAAGTTAAGAAATTATATTCACCGGTTAGATACTGATTCACCCCCCCCCTCTCAGTATCTATGGGAATCCTAACAATTGGTATCAGAGCTTGGTCCTCTATTTTCAGAAGCCTGACAACTTGAAGAAGATCTTGACACCGGTAAAGATGAAAAATTTGATGAAGCAACTAGAACCAACTCTTTCAGACTATGATGCAGAGAAACTAAAATATATCAAATTAGAAGATGATCTAAAAGCAGCCCAGGATATCATTCAGGCACTTCAAGAAAATCTTACCATTTCAAGAAACAAGAGAAGAGAACTTTGTGAAAAGATGCAAAATGAGAATGATGAAAAAGAAACTCTTAATGATATGATAAACAAGCTGAAACAAGAGAACATGACAACAAAGAATGAGATGCAGGATATGACTATGAGATTTTGTAAAGAAATTGAAGATAGAAAGAAGAATGAAGAAGATTTCACCAGAAGACTAAGTGATGCTGCAAATGAAAACACAAGACTCAGCTATGAAAATGATTTGTCAAAGATAGATCTAATGCACACTCAAAATGACTCCAATGAACTAATGAGGCAGAAAGAAGTATTAGAAAGAGAACTAGATACTACAAATCAACATAAAGAGAAATTCAAGAAAAGCTCAGAGGAACTTGGTAACTTGTTGAAGAATCAAAAACCTAAAGGTGACATTTCTAGAATTCGCTTTGAAGTTGGTGAAAGCTCTGGTACTGCAAACACAAAGGATCATAGCAAACCGGTAAGGCAACCTAATGCTTATAAATTCAATGGAAAATGCTTTAACTATAATAAGTATGGTCATAGAGCAAATGAATGTAGATCTAGAAATTATTAGAATATCAACACACCCACTGGTCAATGTTCAAAATGCAACAAAGTTGGTCACAACTCTGAAAATTGCAGAATGAATGTGAGATGTTATGTTTGTGAAAGATTTGGACACATATCTAATCAATGTAGAACACAAACTGGCATAGGCTATGGAAAAGCTATTCAAAAGAATAATGTGACTTGTTATGCATGTAACAAAATTGGACATATTGCAAAATTCTGTAGAAGCAAAGGATCACTGACAAACAACAAAATTTCTAACTTGAAAGGTAAAGAAAAAGTTGAAGAGGTTAAGCAAGAATTCTCAAAATAATGGATTAGAAAGTCAGACCTAAATATTGTTAGGAATACTCCTCCACTAGTAGAACTAATCAACACTCCATCGGCAGAACAGAGTATTACTCCACTAGCAGAATAGAGTAGTGCTCCACCGACAGGAAGTTCTTCATCAAATTGAAGAAAGTTTCTTTGAGGGTTTGGCAATCTAATGACACATGTGCTATTATTCCCTCGGGCAGACAATGTTAAGTGATTGTTGGCATATGGACACTCCAATGAGACATTGTGTGTGATTGAAGGTTTTGTCATTGATGGCAACCTTGCAATCCTATGGCACCGGCAAGACATTATACCGGCAAAGCATTACTCAAACAAAACAGTGCACCGGCATCAACAAAATCAATCTACACCGGTACCGGCATAGAAGATGTACACCAGCACAGAAGGAAATATGTATACCGGCACAGAGGCCGACAGGATTTTTGATATGTAATATTTTGTTTATCATTGTAAGCTGACTTGGCAAATTGTAAAATGACTCTTGTATATAAAAGAGATCATTGTAGGCATTTGTAGGAGATGGATAGGAAGTATAAATAGATTATAAGGTAGACCTAATGTGCGAATTGTAGGACAAGGGTATATGTAAAGAATAGAGCAAGAATCGGTACTGAATCTGGCATTGAAGATGCTATTGTAAAGCAATACAGAATATTGGATTTGTGTAAATCCTCATTGTAAGTCAGTGTGACATCTTATTGAGTAGTGAGCTCTAGGCAGTTGGCCTTCCTGCATGTGCAGACCCCTATTGTAAGTAATATTCTCTTATTGGCCAGTAAGTGAATATTGTGGGTCACAAATCCCACCGAGGTTTTTCCCACACCGGGTTTCCTCGTTAAACATCTTGTGTTATGGTGTTCTTTTCATGTGGATGTTTTTGATTCTGTTATTTGCATTAATTCTTGCATACCGGTATACTGTTACTTTATGTTCTACATATTTAGTTTTAAGAAAATTTTATTACCAGTCAGATACTGATTCACCCCCCCCCTCTCAGTATCTGTGGGAACCCTAACAATTGGTATCAGAGCCTGGTCCTCTATTTTCAGAAGCCTAACAGCTTGAGGAAGATCTTGACACCGGTAAAGATAGAAAATCTGATGAAACAACTTGAAGGAGCTCTTACTAACTATGATGCACAGAAGTTGAAAAATATCAAATTAGAAGATGATTTAAAAGTAGCTTAGGACATTATTCAAGCACTTCAAGAAAATCTTACTGTTACAAGAAACAAGAGAAGAGAACTTTGTGAAAAATTGCAAAATGAGAATGATGAAAAGGAATCACTAAATGATATGATAAGCAAATTGAAACAAGAGATCATGACAACAAAAAATGAAATGCAGGATATCACTATGAGATTTTGCAAAGAAATTAAGGATAGAAAGAAGAATGAAGAAGAATTGACCAGAAGACTAAGTGATGCAGCAAATGAGAACACAAGACTTAGCTATGAAAATGACATGTTGAAGATAGATCTGATGCACACTCAGAATGACTCAAATGAACTAATGAGACAAAAAGAAATCTTGGAAAGGGAATTGGAAACTGCAAATCAACACAAAGAAAAATTCAAGAAAAGCTCAGAAGAACTTGGTACCTTATTGAAGAATCAAAAACCCAAAGGTGACACTTCTGGAGTTGGATTTGAAGTTGGAGAAAGCTCTGGTACTGCAAATACCCAGGATCACAGCAAACCGGTAAGACCTTCTAATACTTACAAATTCAATGGAAAATACTTTAACTGTAATAAATATGGTCATAGGGAAAATGAATGTAGATCTAGGAATTATCAGAACATCAATCCTCCTACCAGTCAATGCAACAAATGCAACAAAATTGGTCATAACTCTTAAAATTTTAGAATGAATGTAAGATGTTATGTTTGTGGAAGATTTGGTCATTTATCAAATAAATGCAGAACACAAACTGGCATAGGTTATGAGAAAGCTATTCAGAAAAATAATGTAACTTGTTATGCATGTAACAAGATTGGTCATATTGCTAAATTTTGTAGAAGTAAAGGTACACCAGTAGATAATAGAAGTACTAGCTTGAAAGGTAAGGAAAAGGTTGAAGAGGTTAAGCAAGAATTTTCAAAACAATGGATTAGAAAAGGTGATCTAAATATTGGGGTTACTCCTCCACCGGTAGAACCAACAAATGCTTCATCGGTAGGACAATATGATGCTCCACCAACAAGATGTTCTTCATCAAATTGAAGAAAATTATCTTGAGGGTTTGGCAATCAAATGACACATGTGCTATTATTCCCTCGATTAGAGAAAAGAAGTTGAAAATCCTTCATTATCGGCAAATAAAGTTAAGCTAATACATTGTCGGCAAGCAATTAATGTGGTAGGTAGCATAAAAGACTTTATAAAATAAAGTTTTTGGCTCCATTTCATTTCACCATGAATTCAAACTTTCAGAGAGCGCGAAGATTTCCAAGCTAAGGCATTCCGAGCAAAGAGGCAAAGCACTTCAGCAATCAATCCATCAAAAGGTAGAAAAAGGTATTTATCATCATGGCATCCTCCTCTGCACCTGAATTCATAGCAAACCCTACAGTAGTCGAAGTTATAAAACAACCTAGGCCCATGTTTCAGCTAGTTCCCGAGGTAGCTAAGAAAGATGACAACACAGGTGCTTTTTCCCAAATTCCAAAGGGTGTTGTTTATGCAGAAGACCCTAGAATGTATATTCATTGCAACATAGAGGAATTAGGTGATGAAGAAATCAAAAACATGTATAAATCTGTTATATGTGACAATGCCAGAAATGTGAAACCTAAACATAAAATTGTTGAAACCCTAGGATTCACTGAAATCCTCTGCATTCCTGAATTTCCCAAGGAAGTGGTTAGGATAGTTCTAAGCAGCATACATGGCTCATTCTTTTTGCTTGACTTAGTGCATAAAATTACAAAGGTAGTTGTGAAAGCACTAATAGGGTTACCTTCCACCGGTACCAGACCTGACAAAACCAAGAAGGTCTCCAATGACCTAGTAATGAAATTAACTGGTGCAACATCCGACAAAAGATCATTGAGGGTTAATGATGTGACCGATACAAATGAGAGATTCATTAGCACGATTCTAGGTTACAAAGCAACTCATGCTAATAGGCTTAACTCTGTTTCCAGTTTATGCATAAAAAGTGCTTATGACATGGTGAAGGACAATGTAAATATTGATATCTGTGAATGGTTAAAAGATGAGTTAATTGATAATTTGGCAAAAATCAAGAAGGATAAGAAAGGAACCTTTAGATTTGGAAATTTACTTGTATGCTTAATGCTACATATAACCAAATAGGCTCTCGGTATAGGCTACAAGGATTTTGGATTCGACATACCGGTAGGAAAACAATTGTCTGACTTATTCAACAACATGGGTGAAAACAGAGATAAGAATATCAATGAGTATTTTCAAGCAATAAAAGTCAGAATGAATAAAAGAATCAGACTATCACAAGAAATTGTCAACAAATACAAGGATGATATATGCTTTGTGATCAAAAAGGATGAGATCTGGATGGAAGCAGTCATCCCAAGAATAATCTGGGTTACAGAGATGGGGTATGAAACAGATGACCACATAGTGGAAACTTATGCCAAAGCACTTCTGGAAGCCCCCAATGAACCAAAGGAAGAAGTATTTGGTAGTGCTGAGACCATCAAAAGCCAAATTCAATCTAAAAAGAGAGTAAAGGAAGTTGAGGCATTTGTAAGGAAAGGAACCAAGCAAGCAAAAGCCATAAAAGAAGATGTATTAAAGAAAACCGGCATAACAGAAGAAGAGTTGGCAGTCCAACAGCCTGAAACTCATCTATCACCGGTAGATACCTCCTCAGAAGGAGATATGCCAAAAACTTTCAAAAGAGTTGTTAGGAAAAGAGAACCCTCACTAGTATCCACTCCTTCACCTAGAAGGACAAGATAGAAACAACAAGTTGTGAGGTCTCCGGTCAAGAAAGCCACACCTAAGAAGAAGTTGACCCCCAAAAAGAAGAAGAAGACAAACACTGACTATGCCCCTCTTGACATACTACTGAATGAGATCACAGAGGAAGGTAAATTGAAAAACATAGGAAAAATCTATGACACCTTATCAAATGATGAGAAAGGACAAGTCGAGGAAAGTGTTATATTACACATGCACATGTATAAAAGGTTTTTGATGCAAGTCCTAAATGAAATTCCTGATGAACTATATAAAAGACTTGAGGCTAGAAGGCAAGGAATAATTGAGTTGGATAAGAAAATAAAAATAGAGAAATTACTTGTAGTATACCCGGTCAACTCACCTAAGGAAATTGATGATTTGATAGCTCAGGCCAACCGGACAGTTTTTTCCACTGCACACCGGCAAATATCACTAATGGCAAGTAGAGTTACTGAAGTTTTAGAGGAAACAGAAGATGGTTGGGATACATTCTTGGTTGAAAAAGAAAAACAAGAAGAATATAGGAATCCCAAGCCCATTCTGGTATATCAAAAGGACAAAGGGAAAGGTAAAGTTGGTGGACCACCAAGTATCAAGATTAGAGACAACTTACCCCCACCTCCTTTAAATACTCCACCAGTAAAAACAATAACTGCAGAAGATCAATCGGTAGCTGAGAGCATGGACACAAAGGATAATAATCCTAATCCTGAAGTCCTATATACTATGAATATTGATACTCAGAAAATCAACATAGTGGTAGATAAGGATACCACAGATAAATCTGATAACAAAGAGCAACCGACAGTAGATTCAGAGAAAAAGATGGAATCTGGAACACAATCAGAGAAATCAATAGAGCTAAAGGCTCCAGAACAGATGCCACCGGTAAGAAATGATGCAGGAAAAACTATGCTTAAAGAGATGGAGACACAAACAGACCTACCAAAGGTCAATACCAGCATGGTCACTTCTACCGGCACTTAGTTTATTGGGTCACCATCAAATGTAACAGAGGTATTGCTTGAATCTATCAAGAAAATAACTGATTATAGCTCACAAGCTTATAAAGTGATAGATGATTCAATTCCAATTTTGAAATCAATAGCTCCCAATTGTAATATAGCCAACAAAGATTCTTTAGACCAGTTGGATACATTTTGTAAATATATTTCTAGAAATTTTGAGCAAACAAAGGTAGAAACTGTAAAGGAAAGTGTAGAAAAAGAGAAACAGAAATTCTTTGAGGAAGGAATAAAGAAGTGTAACAGGGAATTTGACACACTTCTACCAGAACTGTGCAATTTATTAAAAGAGTACAAAACTCTGTAGAAAGACACCTGTAAAATAAACTTTTTGACCATAGATGTAGACAAAAAGATGAGCAAGGTATAGGAAGAGATCAATAAACTTGCTGATAATTTTGTTGACTCACCCAATACATTATAAGTTTTTGAGGAAAAGATAACAAATTTTGAGGAAGAATTGCTCAAATTAGAAAGAGAGAAAGAGAAAATAATAAACAAGGCAAAATTATTGAGATCTAAACTAAGTCCAAGATTGGACTATTTAGCATCTCTGTGGAAGGAAATCTCAGAGGCACTAACACAGGGTAGCAAAACACTGGTAGAGCACTTGCAGCATCTCATCGGTACAGTATACAGAACTGAGATAGCAATAAAGGAGATTAAGAAGTTTATGGATGGCATAAACTTAATTTTGGGAGATATTCTTCAGCTAATAACTACCCAACTACAAGGTTGAGGTTATGAATTGGAACAACTACAAAATCTACTAACCTTTGTCATTGATGCCAAAGGGGGAGTAGTAGATGAGAAAATTCAAAGCACAGGGATCACATGCTCAGGGGGAGCTCACATTTTTGGTAACATTTTTTGGTCTACACATTTTTGGATATCTTTTTGAAATTTCTCATGAGTGTTGCCATCAATGCCAAAGGGGGATATTGTTGGCATATGGACACTCTAATGAGACATTGTGTGTGATTGAAGGTTTTGTCATTGATGGCAACCTTGCAATCCTATGGCACCGGCAAGACATTGTACCGGCAAAGCATTACTCAGGCAACCTTGCAATCCAATGGCACTGAAAAGACATTATATCGGCAAAGCATTACTCAGGCAACCTTGCAATCCTATGGCACCGGCAAGACATTATACCGGCAAAGAATTCCTCAAGCAACCTTGCAATCCTATGGCACCGGCAAGACATTATATCGGCAAAGCATTACTCAAACAAAACAGTGCACCGGCATCAACAAAATCAATCTACATCGGCACCGGCACATAAGATGTACACCGGCATAGAAGGAAATATGTATACCAGCACAGAGGCCGACAGGATTTTTGATATGTAATATTTTGTTTATCATTGTAAGCCGACTTGGCAAATTGTAAAATGACTCTTGTATATAAAAGAGATCATTGTAGGCATTTGTAGGAGATGGATTGGAAGTATAAATAAATTATAAGGCAGACCTAATGTGCAAATTGTAGGACAAGGGTATATGTAAAGAATAGAGCAAGAACTGGTACTGAATCTAGCATTGAAGATGCTATTGTATTGCAGTACATAATATTGGATTTGTGTAAATCCTCATTGTAAGTGAGTGTGACTTCTTATTGAGCAGTGAGCTATAGGCAGTTGGCCTTCGTGCATGTGTAGGCCCCTATTGTAAGTAATATTCTCTTATTGGCCAGTAAGTGAATATTGTGGGTCCCAAATCCCACCGAGGTTTTTCCTACATCGAGTTTCCTCGTTAAACATCTTGTGTTATGGTGTTCTTTTCATGTGGATGTTTTTTATTATGTTATTTGCAATAATTCTTGCATACTGGTATACTATTACTTTATGTTCTGCATATTCAATTTTAAGAAATTTTATTACCAATTAGATACTAATTCACCCCCCCCTCTAAGTATCTGTGGGAGCCCTAACAGTGACTACTTAACCGACATGCATTAAATGTGGTAGAAGGCAAATAAACATTATAATTTTGTGATTTTGGCTCCATTTCACTTCACCAAGATTTCAAACATTCGAAGAGCGCTAAGGGATTTCGAGCAAAGAGATAAGAACACTTCAAGCAATCAATCCACCCTAAGGTAGAAAGAGGTATTTATCATCATCGAATCCACCTCTACACTTGAATATATAGCAAACCCTACTGTAGTCAAGGTTATAAAATTCCCCAGGCCCATATTTCAACTAGTTCCCGAGGTAGCAAAGAAAGATGACACTGTAGGTGCTTTTTTTCAAATTCCAAAAGGAGTTGTTTATGCTGAAGACCCCAGAATTTACATTCATTGCAACATAGAGGAATTAGGAGATGAAGAGATCAAAACAATGTATAAATCTGTCATATGTGATAATTCTGGAAATATAAAACCAGAACATAAAATCATTGAAACCCTAGGATTTACTGAAATCCTCTGCATTCCTGAATTTCCCAAGGATGTGATTAGGATAGTCTTAAGTAGGGTACATGGTGAATTTTTATGGTTAGATGAAATTCACAAAATTACCAAGGAAGCTGTGAAAGCTGTCACAGGGTTACCTTCCATCGGTAAAAGACCAGACAACACTAAGAAGGTCTCCAATGACCTAGTAATGAACTTAAGTGGTGCAACATCAGATAGAAGGTCTCTAAGAGTAAATGATGTAATAGATATAAATGTGAGATTTATTAGCATGATTTTAGGGTATAAAGCTACTCATGCAAATATACTCAACTCAGTTTCAAGTTTATGCATTAAGAGTGCTTATGACATGATTACAGACAATGTGAAAATTGACATATGTGAATGGTTAAAAGATGAGTTAATTGACAACTTAGGCAAGATAAAGAAAGATAAGAAAGGAACTTTTAGGTTTGGTAATCTGCTTGTATGCTTGATGCTACACATAACCAAACAGGTTCTCGGTATAGGCTATAAAGAACTTGGATTTGATATACCAGTAGGAAAACAGTTAACAGAACTATTGAATAACATGGGTGAAGACAAGGAAAAGAACATTCATGAATACTTTCAAGTACTTAAGGCCAAAATGAAGAAGAGAATTAGATTATCATAGAAGATTGTTGACAAATACAATGATGATATATGTTTTGTAATCAAAAAGGATGAGATCTGGATGGAAGCATTCATCCCAAGAACAATCTGGGTAACAAAGATGGGTTATGAGACTGATGATCATATAATTGAAACTTATGCTAAAGCACTTCTGGAAGCACCAAATGAACCAAAGGAAGAAGTATTTGGTAGTGGTGAGACCATAGAAAAATAGATTCAATCTAAGAAGAGAGTGAAAAAGGTTGAAGCAGTTGTGAGAAGAGGTTCTAGATAGGCTAAGGCTATTAAAGAAGATGTATTGAAACAAACCGGTATCACTGAGGATGAGTTAGGAACTCTATATCCCGAAACTCACCTATCACCAGTAGCTACTTCTTCGGAGAATGACATACTTGCAACTTTCAAAAGAGTTGTAAGGAAAAGAGATCCTTCACCGGCTACCATACCCTCACCTAGGAGAACTAGACAGAAACAACAAGTAGTGAGATCTCCGATTAGAAAGACAACACCAAAGAAAAAGTTGACACCAAAGAAGAAGAAGAAGACTAAACAAAACTTGGCTCCTCTTGACAAATTGCTATATGAAATCACAGAGGAAGGGAAACTCAAAAACATAGGAAACGTCTATGATACACTGTCAGTAGATGACAAAGAACAAGTTGAAAACAGTGTTATTTTACACATGGACATCTATAAAAAGTTCTTAATGGAAGTGATAGATGATCTACCAGATGAATTGTTCAAAAAACTGGAAACAAGAAGACAAGTTGTTGTAGAGCTTGATAAGAAAATCAAAATTGAAAAGTTACTTGTTGTTTACCTAGTAAACTCACCTAAGGAGATAGATGACTTAATTGCAGAAGCCAATCAGTCGGTATTCTCTACTACACACCGGCATATTGCTTTAATGGTTGGAAGAGTTAATGAGGTAACTAAAGAAATAGAAAATGCATGGGACATATTTCTTGTTGAGAAAGAAAAATAGGAAGAACACAGGAACTCCAAACCAATAAAGGTATACTAGAAGGAGAGAGAGAAAGGAAAAGGAAAATTTGGTGAACCTCCGAGCATCAAAGTAAAAGACAACTTATCCCCATTGCCTCAAATTGCATCACCGGTAACAACTAAAGATCAACCGACAGATGAGAGTATGGACACCGAGGATACAAATCCTAATCCTAAGGTACTATACATAGTTGATGTTGATGCACAAAAGGTCAACATTGTGATAGACAAAGAAACAACCGGCAAAACAGATATGGCTAGTGAAGCATCGAAAATTGATAGCATTGACAATACAATAGAGCAACAAATAGAGAGACAAGTAGAACAACAAGCTCTGGAACAAGCACAGGTTCACATGGAAATAGTGCCACCGACAACATGAGAAGATCAAAAACCATTGCTTAAAGAAATGGAAACACAGACTGACCTACCAAAGGTCACTACAAGCCTGGTTACTTCCTCCACTGGCGAAATTCAGAATGTTGGTTCCTCCTCAGTAGGCTACAAATCAACAAATGTAACTTAAGTACTTTTGGACTCCATCAAAAAGA
Organism: Cryptomeria japonica; assembly: GCF_030272615.1. Lineage (NCBI taxonomy): Eukaryota > Viridiplantae > Streptophyta > Pinopsida > Cupressales > Cupressaceae > Cryptomeria > Cryptomeria japonica. The sequence goes on from NC_081413.1 coordinate 185,438,732, forward strand.
TAACAGATTGTAGTTCACAAGCTTATAAAGCTATAGATGACACAATCCCAATTTTGAAGAGGCTAGCTCCTAACTGCAATATAGACACTAAAGATTCATTAAGTCAAATTGACATTTTGTCCAAGTACATCACTGAGAACATAGTGACAATTGAGCAAGTAAAGGAAGAGGCATTAAAGGATAAGATGGAACTTGAAAAGCAAAAATTCTTTGAAAATCAGATAAAGAAGTGTACAAGGGAATTTGACACACTTCTACCAGAACTATGCAACTTATTAAAGGAATTTAAAACTCTGTATAAAGATACTTGCAAAACAAACTTTTTGACAATAGACATAGATAAGAAGATGAGCAAGGTATAGGATGAAATCAATAAACTTGCAGACAATTTTGTTAACTCACTTGATACATTATCAGTTTTTGAACAAAAGATAACAAGACTTGAGGAAGATTTAATTAAGCTAGGAAGAGAAAAGGAGAGATTAGTGGATAAGGCAAAGAATTTGAGACTAAGACTGAGTCTAAGATTGGACTATCTAGCATCATTACAAAAGGAAATATCTGAGGCACTTGTATAGGGACAGAGAACATCGACAGAGCATATGCAGCACCTCACCGGTACAGTTCAAAGAATAGATGCAGCTATAAAGGATAGCAAGAAGTTTATGGATAGTATAAACTTGATTTTGGCTGATCTTTTTCAAATTGTAACCACACAGTTACAAGGTTGAGTGAGACTACAAATCTACTAACATCTTGGCAACCTTTGTCATTGATGCCAAAGGGGGAGTAGTAGTTTGAGAAAATAAGAAAAATAACTGGCAGAAGAATTATCTACTCAGGGGAGCATATCTTTTTTGTAACACATTTTTGGTAACATATTTTTGGATTACAATTTTGTATACACTTTTAAATTTTCTCATGAGTGTTGCCATCAATGCTAAAGGGGGATATTGTTGGCATATGCACACTCCAATGAGACATTGTAGGTGATTGAAGGTTTTGTCATTGATGGAACCTTACAATCCTATGGCACTGGCAAGGCATTACACCAGCATCAACAGATCACACTCTACACTAGAACTCAGACCACCAACACCGGCATAGAGAAAGGAAGCATACCAGCATAGAGGCCGATGGGATTTTTGATATATTATATTTTGTTTATTATTGTAAAAACCTTGTAAGCCGACTTGGCATCATTGTAAAATGACTCTTATATAAGAGAGGTCATTGTAGAACATTTGTAAGTAAGGAAGAAGAATATACTTAGGCAAAATTAGGCAGACCTATTATGCAAAATATAGGTTAAAGGGTTTATGTAAGAAGCAGAGCAGAAATCGGTACTGGATCTAGCATTATAAATGCTATTTTGAAGTAGTACAAGATACTGGATTTGTATAATCCATCATTGTAAGTTAGTGAGACTTCCCATTGAGCAGTGAGCTCTAGGTAGTTGGCCTTCCTGTATGTGCAGGCCCCTCTTGTAGTAGTAATATTCTCTTATTGGCCAGTAAGTGAATATTGTGGGTCACAAATCCCATCGAGGTTTTTCCCACACCGGGTTTCCTTGTTAAATCATTGTGTTATGGTGTGTTTTTCATGTGGTTGCTTTTAATTCTATTTATTGCATTATTTTTTGCATACCAGTACACTGTTATAATATGCTCTACATGTTTTAAGTTAAGAAATTCTATTCACCGATTAGATACTAATTCGCTCCCCCCTCTCAGTATCTATGGGAATCCTAACACTATAACAAGTATGGTCATAGAGCAAATGAATGTATCATAGAGAAAATGAATGTATCCTTTATGTCAAAATTTGACTCATGAGTCAGTGGAGTAGTAACCGAAGAATTGGTTTTTACATTTTGTTCATCTTTATTTTCCAGTTCCTTATCCTTTGGTAATTGAATGTTCTGAGACTGTACAAAACTGGGACTAAGCTCATATCCTTTACTCAAAATAATTCTTACCCATATATCTATTTTTTCTTTTTGGATCTCTTCATATTTTTCTAACATTAAGTTGTTTGTCCAGTGTTTGGGTTTGAATACTGTCAAACTTGTCTCACTTATTAAATCTGTAACTTCTTTTGGAGTGATAAATGGGCAAAGATTAACCAATTCTATTTCCTTCATTTGTCTATCCAAATTCTATGCCTGTAATTTCCTTACTTCTAATCTATCATACAATTCCTTGGGAGAAATTTTCTCCAATTCTATCAATGTCTTACTAAATGAATCAAGATATTAAACGATGGCCTCTTCTAACTGTTTCTTATCCTTCTCATAAAACTCATCATTAAATACATAAATGCTTTTCAGATTGCCACCATTAATAATCTGATCTATGATTTCCTAAGCATCTAACCTCTTTTTCTTACTTGTTCTCTTCTTTGCTTCCGGTTTAGATTTCTCATCTCCTTTGGGCTTCATCTTGTGAACAATGGTAATCTTGGGAGTCTTCTTGGGCTTCTCCTTCTCCGGTTCCTTCTTTTGATCTTTATTTTTATCACTGGAGGCTTGTCCTCTGACAACTATTGCAAATACACCTTTCTTCTTTGAAGCTTGTTTGATTTCTTCATCCAATTTTGTTTCCTCTAAAGAAACTGCAACAAATTCCCTTGTCGGTTTTTGTTTTCATTTCTTTTCTTCCTCAAGCTTGGGGTTAGCAGGCTTGCCAGATGGTCCTCCCTATTGTTTAGGTAGCTCAGTTGTAACTGGGACAACATTAGGAGTGGCCTAAGCTGCTTTCTTTTCCTCTCTCTCATCTTTCCTCTTCTTCTTTTGTTCTTATTTTCTTTGGGCTTCAAGTATTTTAACTTTTTGTTCCACTTATGCCCTATCATGACCTTAACTGATTAGGTTCTCAACTGCAACTCTTGTCATTTTCTTTTTGACGTTGGGTGCAACCTGTTCCTGGTGGACTTTTAGTCCCTTCTCCTATGCATTTCAAATTTTTTCTTCTTTTTCATCAACTGGAGTTGTGAGTAGATGTTGTGTATATCCGTCAAGTGTGGCTGCATCTACCTCATAGCCCATTGGCATAATCCAAACTATCCTAGGTTGGACTACTTCCATCAAGAATTCATCCTTATTAACCATGAAATAGATTGTATCCTTATATTTTTCCATGGTTTATTTAGGGATTCTTACCCTACTCTTCATCTCATCTTGAAATGTTTTGAAAAAGGCCCACATGCTAGCCTTCTACTGCTAGTCTCTGTCATGGTCTAGTATTTGTGCTATTTGAGTTGCAACCGGTCTATCAAATGCCCATTGAATTTTACCATAACATGGTACCATGTTCAAAAAGTAAAAGGTTAAACATATAATCAGAGAACCATACTAGAATGAATTCTTCTTGTCTTGCTTGATCTTCCGGAGGTTGGTCAATAATTCCTTGAGCATCACACTTCATAAATCATAATGTGTGTCTTCTCTCACCATTTGATAGTAAATGTGAATGGTGGTTTCAAAGACTGAGTTCAATCGGTTAGATTGATAAACCTTATAGCCATTCACCATTGTGGCAAATTTCACATCAGGATCCCCGATATCATCAACCCACATTGATTTGCCATCATATGTTGCGTCAGTGAGTTTGCATACATCTGTGTTTGATATCTGTCAAACCCCTAGCACATCTTCAACCTTGCAAAGGTATGTGATATTCTTGATTACTTCTTCTATTATCTTGTACAACCGGTCCAACCATAAGAATTCCCCATGAATTCGGCTAAGAATGTACCTGACCATTCATCTTTGTCAAATGATGAAAAATCCATGAACTGGGTAAAACCCTTCCTCCTCAATTGTGCATATTCTAGTTTGAGTTGATTGTTAGTGATAAGGTGATCTGTGAATACACAAGACATCTCATAATCCCTGATTTCTTTGATATTGCAATAAATATATGCCCTAATGTCTTTAGTGTGAAGAACACCATGACAAATATTAGAAAATGCCCCCAAAGGATCATCCAAAAGTGATTTGTAAGGATGTTTCTTGAATTATGGGTGTGGGTGGTTCTTGATTTCAACTACCATAGGAGTATCAACATTTGACGAGGATGCCATGATAAATTTCTAGGGTTTCAACAAAAAGTAAATACCTTGATATCTTTCTGCATGATGAAATGTTCTTCGGATACAGATGCTTGCACAAATCACCTCAGGACTCTTCATTGCCTTGGAAATCACTCTTCAAAATGATTGATCACCATGTGAAGAAATGGTTTTAATTTTCCCCTTTTTATCATCATTAACCCTAATTTTTCATTGTCATAAAAGTGACTAGAGAATTTGACCAGATCACATAATCTACATGTAGGTTCCAGTAAACATTTGAATCCACTTGAGTGTCAATCCCCAGTCAAACTTCCCCAACTCCAAATATAATTCTAGGTGTTTGCATGATCTTCAATGATTTTCCTACCCCTAAGGCAAAGTGCCTTAGTTACTAGTTGAAGATCCTTCTTTCGGTGCAAGACTTGTTTGTTCTATTGGTTGATCTACCGATTGTGTTTCTGATTTTTGAACCCCTCTTTTCTCATGTTGTTTTCTAATATCTTCAACCTTTGTCTTTTCTTTCTCATCTGAATTTCCATTATCTACCAGTGGATTCTTACTACTGCAATATTAAGCAATATGTCCAATCTTGTTGCACACATAATAGGTAATATTGTTCTTTTCATTTGCTTTTCTATGCCCTTTATTTTCCTTTGATCTACATTGGTTAGCCATATTTCCATATCTACTACAAGCATGACATCTGACATTTCTGATACTTTTGCATTCCGTTGACTTATGACCATGCTTATTACAATTAAAGCATTGACCAGTGAATGATGCATTGTTTTGATTATTCCTATTTTTGTACTGACTTTGTACATGACCATATTTATTGAAAACAAAACATGTACCATTTAATTTATGAGAATTAGGTTGTCTTATTAGTGATTTATGGTTCCAGTTGTTTGGATTTTTGACATGATTATGCTTCTAACCGAATGATTGATCCTTTTGTGTAGTTTCAGAGCTTTCTCCTACTTCATATCCAAGACCTCTCATGTCATTAACATCTCTCTAGATTTTTAGTAATTTATCAAGTCTTGCAAAGCTAGATTTGAACTTGTCTTTGTCCTTATTTGCAATGGCCAAATCATCTCTCATGATCATGATTTGTCTTTCAAGTTCATGTTCATTATTTCTGGACTGAAACAATTCAAGTTTCTGCATATCATTCTCATGTATTAGTCTGTTGCACTCATCTGATCTATCCTTCAATTCTTGAGCTAGCTTTTCTTCATTCTTCTTTTTGTCTTCAATCTCCTTGCACATTCTCATAGTTAGGGCATGCATTTCATTCATCAAGGAAGAATTCTCTTGAGTGAGTTTCTGACATTGATCTTTCAAATCATCTTCTTCATCACTACTTTGATTTTGCAATTGATCACATATTTCTTTCCTCCTAGTTTGAGTAGCTAATAGCTTTCCTTGTAATGAAATGATATACTCTCTGGCTTGCCTTAGTTCATTCTTTAATTTATTGTTTTTCTCTTTTTCATCATCAAGATCCTCAAGAGAAAGTTGGAGTTGTTGTTGCAAGCCAGTTTCCATTGATTCCAAGTTTTGGATCTTCCTCAATTTTTTAAACTTCTTTGAAGGAACTAGGCTCTGATACCAATTGTTGGAATTTAAGGACACTAAGATGGGGGGGTGAATCAATGTTCTACTGATGAATTAATTTGTGAGCTTATTGTTGATTAATTGGATGACAAAATATAAAATTAAATTGCATAAACAAATAAACATATAAGGCAATACCATAACACCAATATTTATATGTGGAAAAACATATAAAGGGAAAAACCACGGTGGGGCTGATACCCACAATATCTATATACTTGATCAAGGTATACAAATATTACAAAGAGGGGTATGCACATGCATACAGGCATACCACCTAGAGTTCACTACTCAAATACACATATATGGAAGTCTCGCTGACTTACAGATCATTACATAATGACTCATAACAACATTGAACTTAAATGATGCATCTGACCATGCTGGATAAGTTCCAATTGTAGCTCTGAGTACTTCAATTGAACCAATGAAACTGATACTTTATTCTGCTACCGATTAGGATTGTGCACATGCAACTACAAACATACACTAACAATCGCACATCAATTCACATACCATCAATTTATGATTCATTCGTATCTCAAATCACATCATATCAATGTATATGTATATTATCCATCGCTAAGAGATCTCCCTTATATACCCTTATAACTTGTTCATCATGTCACCCTTCAAAATTAAATAAACCTGTCGGCTTCCTACCAGATCATAAAGTATATTAAAAATTATCTCGATGATCTTGTTTGATGTTGGCCTTGCACGCTACCCTCAATTCCTCCAATGACTTTATTGGGTCCCATAATATGAATTACTGGTACCAAGAATGACCAGTTAACAAGTCTAAACCATAGGATGAATATCGGTTGGTCTTAACTAGAAATAATGATAAAGTGATGAATTTGGATCAAGAAATGCCATCTCCTGAAGATGAGTTGCCATCAATGACAACCCAAAAATGCAATTCACCTCAGAAGGTGACTACCGGATGAGTGTCAATTGCTGACACTAATCACCAGTCTTTTTCAGTGAGGAGTTAGAGTTTTTGAGAAATCATCTGGAGCCAAATGGAGAATTCATGGTCAGATCAGTGTTTGAACATTGTCAAAATTCTTAAAAGCTCTAAAGGATGAGGATCACAATTGCTTTGAGTCATTTCTGACAACTTTCTAATTTTAGGAATTTTTCTTTTTTTTGCTTTTTTGTTTTTTTCTAAAAATAGAAAGTTTGATTTTTGGCACTTTGGGCACATTCTGAGAAGCAACCTTTTTGGCTTTCTTTTTTCTTTTTTTTTTTGCTTTTTTGAAAGTAGAACCTGGGTTTTGTTCCTCAGGTCATTTGATCACTGCCCATGTTGTCAAAATTTGAAAATCTTGTCTCTAAGTATAAAAACCAGGGCTATCCTTTTTTCTCTTTTTTCTAATATTAGGGTTTTGATCTTCAGACCATATCATTATTTCTCAAAAAATTTTGCCCCCAAGTGCAAAAAGAAGGGTTTTGCTTTTTCTGTTTTTTTTTTCTCAAAATTAGGGTTTTGGTCCTCAAGCCATATTATTGCTACCCATGTTCTCAGAATCTGAAAATTTGGTCTCTAAGGGTAAAAGAAAGATGGAAACCCTAATTAGGGTTTTGTTCCAGAAGGTCATCCATATGATTAATGTCTATGTCCTCAGATTTGAAAAACCATGTCTTTAAGTGCAAAATGCAAGGTAAAAAAACTAAATTAGGGTTTTGTTCTAGATGATCCAATTATGAACATGGTAGGTCACAAATGGACATGACAATTTGAATGAAGATGTTTTGAAGAAAAAGTGGCATGAAGATGAAAATTCATCCAAGGGAAGACCAAGTTGGACCAACCAAGCACATGAAAGAATGGCAGACAAAGGGTAAAGTTCATCCAAGGCCTGAAGAGACTTGTCCAAACATCTTCAAACTCCACCCAAGACAAGGATGGCTAATGGAAGACAAAGCTCACCAAGGTTAAATTGAATATGGCAAAGAAAAGTGGAAGAATGTCCAAGCTTCTTCCAACCTCATCTTGTCCAAGGAAGAGGAAAGTGTGTCTTGGCATGAGACACATAAATTCTGCCTTGGACAATTGTCCAAATACATGCCATGTTTGCCTTGGCAAAGCATCATCCAAGTCCACCCTGTCCAAGAAATCTCAAAGTCTACCCTTGGCAGACACTCTCTAAAGTCCACCTCCTACACAAGAAAAGTTATCCAAGCACTAGCAAACTCCTACCTTCAGTCAAGTAACCCATGGGAAAGGTTCATCAAACTCCCACCTCTGGTTAAGGAAAAAATTCAAAAATTTGGCTAAGTGTTGATGCCTTGGAGAATAAAATTTCAAATTTTGGTTAAGTGTCAAGGAAACTCCCTAAGCAAGAAGCAAATCCGCCCAAGGAAGATGAACATAACAATTTGAATAAGTATGGTGGAGAAGAATGGTAGGACATCCATTAAGTCCACCCAGGACAAGTGGCTAGTAATCATGGCATGACTTCTTCCAAGTTCACCCTATGCATGCTAAGTTAGAGACGAATTGTCAAATTCTGCCCTAGACACATTAATTGAAGTGGTAAGAGGTTGGTGAAAGTTTGCCTAGGCAAGTATGGTATGACTACTTCCAAGCTCGCCATGGTAAAGACAAACAAAGTTGGCAAATAACTTTCAAAGTCTTCCATTTCTAAAGGGATACTAAGTATGCCCTTGGACTGTCTCAATCTTCATGAACTCTGTCATGTCCAGAAAGACTCAAACTCCACACAACCAAGATAGAAGATGGAAGATAAAGCATAAATTCTACCAAGGTTAAGATGTCAAAAGTGGAAGCATGTCCAAGCTTCATTTAACTCCACCTAGGCACATAAGGAAACATGTCCAAGCAACTCCAAACTCCACCCTATCCAAGCATGTGCCATATCCATCTTGGAAAGGAAACCATCAAGTCACCAAGCATAAAAAGAATGTCCAAGGTATGAGAAATTTTGCCCATGATAAAGTGGCAAGGGGTTGACAAAATCTGCCTTGGATGAATGGAATGAGATGATCCAAGTCCGCCCTTGTCTAAGGAAAGCACAAGCTAAAGTCCACCTTGGACAAATGGCTAATGACTATCAAGGTCCGCCTTGGAAAAATGGCTAATGAATATCAAAGTCCACCTAGGAAGAGTTGAAGTTGGCAAGCATGTTAATTTCCAAGTCCACCAAAAACAAAGTTGGTATGAATTCCTACAAATCCACCATGAAGACAAGGTTGAGAGAGAAAAGAAAAGGGCTTAGACATGTTAAAAAGAAAATAAAATTCGATAAGGTAGATGGCACAAACAAACACAAGTTGGCAAGACTTAGACAAGCTAATTAGGCATAAATGGAATATGTGAAGATGCCTACACAAGATGAAAATTCACCTATGGCTTAGGGATAAGACATGAAAACAATCGACTTGCTATGCCGAAGAGAGAGAATGGCTAAAGGGAAAAACAAATTGATAAAGTATCACATGAAATAAAGGGTTAATTAATTGAATGGGTTAGAAAATAAAAGTTTGACATATGAAAAATGGCTAAGTATGGAATTTTCCACAACCCAAAGAATCAAATTTTGACCAAGTGTTGGAGAGGAAATAAGAAGAAAGAATAAGAACAAAGAGAAAAATAAAAAAGAAGATGAATAAAATTCTTGTCCAAAGGTGGAGTTTGTTCTACTTAGCACAAGCCAGATCTAGAATTGAAGGCAAATCCACAAGCAAAGTCTGTCCAGGCATAGAAATGGCCAAAACAAAAAAAAAAATCTTGGCTAGGTGTTGGAGGATCCACATGAAGGTGTCACAAAATAAAATTGACCATCAAAAATTTGACTAAGCATGGGAAATACTTCACAAAAAAAATTCCAATTTCCTTGATTATGGCGAAGGCACAAGGGAATTCTTCTCCAAAATTCAAAGCACTAGAAAGAGTTTCTAGGCATCAAGAGAAGTCTTCAAGCTTGGCAAAAATATGAAAAGAAATTATGGAATTCTTGAACAATTTCATCTCCTGAAGAGTCAAGGACAAGCTCCCAATCAAGGTCAGATGGTGGCAAGAGGACTATTCCAAACAAATTCCCATAGGCAATTTTTTTGGCACAAATTGAAAAATTCAAGGAGGACATTCAACAATCAAATGGTTCCAAGTTAGAATGTCCAAGTTCGATGAACCTGACTTATCCAGAAGATTCTAGAAGGCACACTTCACAATGTAATTTATATTATTGGTTTATATTTAGCAAGATGACAAGTGTCGTCTAATGTAATTTTCTCATTGGTCAAAGGGTAGTTAGTTGTAACAAACCCTAATTAGGGTTTTATTTTGTATTCTTGACCATTGATTGAAAATTAATCCTAGCCATTGAATTGTAATTGGGGAGCCTATAAATTGAGCTCACCCCCTCATTTTAAATCATAGGAGCATGTTACAAAACATGTTGAGATAAGTAATTATTGTGTATGATTGCCAAAGTAATAAGTAATACATTGTTCAAATTGATGGTGATTACCTCTTTTATTTTGAAATTTGCATGGTTCTTATCACTGATCATAGTTTAGATTTCATTTTATGTATGTTAGAATAATGCAATATTTGATAAGTATTGATTTATGGTAAATTTTTGCTCATACTTTTGACAAATAGATGTTTTTTGTTCATTGTGTAACATTAGCTTGAGCTTATTTTATGGAGGTTTAACTTCTACTTTGAGTAATATTGTTCAATTATTGGTATTATTAATAAGTATGAAAATCATAAGAACATCCCTTGAAGATCACACTCACTTTGTGTAGTTGTCCTAAGCATGGTGAAGAAAAGTGTTGTTATTGAAGTCACCTAATCAATGTCGTCTCTTGAATTCTTAGGAATAGGTTAGAATCTCTAAACCCTTATCTCCTTTTCAGTATCTAAGTACTAGATGATAGAGCTTCATTGTCTAAACCTCCATTATGAATTGAGCATACCAAGTGTAAGTCCCTTTGTGTATTACCCACATCTCACAATACCCATTGAGCTTATCTGCATGTTAAGGCTTGACAAAAGAAACCTTGGAATCGCCATATGATATTAGCATAAGCAGTGATTTTTCAAGAGAGGATAGAGTGTCTTTGGATATTTTATTCTAATGTTTGGTAGATGATAAAACAAACACCAACACTACCCTCGGGCCATTTTATGTATGTGAGCCACCAAAAAAGAGTTTCCAATTAAGAGTGGAGGTCATATTGGACAAGGAATTGTCTAGAAATTCAAACAATAGCAGGTGATCATCTTGGATAGGAGCTTCTGCAAGCTGATCTACTATTGCTTGTCCTTATATAGCCTTGTGATCTACATACTAGATATTGAATTCACTTAGCATCATAACTCACTTAGCAAGGCAGTCGATGAGTGTTGCCTTATTGAGTAGATATTCCAAGGGATCTATCTTTACAATGAGAAAAGTTTTATCACTCAACATGTAATGTCTTAGCTCATGAGTAGTGAAGACAACTTGTAGGCATGCCTGTTCAATTGTTGTATAGTTCAATTTGTAGCCAACTAGAGTTATATTGATGTAATATATTGCATGTTCTTTCCCTTGTTTATTATGTTGTGTTAGGAGACCTCCTAATGTTGTTGTTGTTGTTGCTAATATAACCAATATGAAGGGTCTATTTTTAATCGAAAATATCAAAAGTGGTGGAGATAGTAAATAATCTTTCAACTATTGGAAAGATTGTTGACACTGGTCGATCCACTTGAATTTTACTCCTTTATGAAGAAAGTGTTGGAAAGGGTGATATTTATCACCCAACTAAGATATGAATCTTCTGATAGACTACAATTTCCCTTGTAGACTTATTAATTACTTTAGATTTGATGGGGAAGGAATATCTATGATAGCCTTCAATTTTGTTGGATCTACTTCAATGCCACGATAAGAGAAAATATATCCTCACAGCTTTCCTAATGTAATTGTTGTCAATTTTTGTGCCAACCTTAGCAGGTACCAGTTCAGAGAATTCAGTGTCAATAATACGTCCTATTAGTCAGTGCGGCTAACTTGTCATGTTATCGCATAGACTAAGAGTTAGCTACTTATTTTTTAGAGAGCACATAACATGAAGGTTATGTGATGCATCAATATCATGAGGGTCATTTACTTGAGCCCATAGTTACACCAGCATCAGTGTGATTGTCACATGTTATTGACTGCCTCAAGTTATTTATACAGCGTGTTATTCGGTTGCAGTGGGCTCAGGTTTTGGCCACTAGGGTTTCACATAACCTGCGTGTTATGCATGTTTTTTGCAGAGAGTGAGTCTTTTCTTTCTTCTCATGCTCCAAAATTCTATTTGAGAGTTGACCAGGCTAGTCGGTCAACTCGATAAGTGTCACCAGGTGCAGGGTTTGTCATCCTCGATGGGTCCGTCTCTGTTCATTCTTACCGACTAGCGGTAAGGAAATTTGTTATCCCGCGAGGAAAAAATGGTCAATCAAAGAGTCATGTGGGATAAGGCTCAAAGGGCCAGAGGGGCTTCCCTTCTTATCTCATGACTAAGTGAAATCACAAGGCGACATCATGCGGGATAAGAAGTTACAAGGCATAGGTGTTCTTTTTGTTATCCCGTAGGGGATAAGTTCAATGGATGGTGACCGTGCAGGATAAGGAAACAAATCAAAGATAATGATCCTCCTCTTTACCCCACATTGAGATAAAGGCATAAGAGATGGCGAGTGTGGGATAAGAAAAGATAGTGGGCAGGACTTTCCCCATTATCCCATAGGGGAAAGTGGAGGTACAAGATGGTCATGCGGGATAAGAGGGTCAAAGGGTGGATGATGAACCCATTGACTCAACAGTCACGTCAGCAGTGATAGATGACTTTGTGGGCCTGATGGGCCCAATTTTCATATAGAGGTCTTTTCGCCAAGACTTATCTTGGCGGAAAAGGGCAATTTTGTTTGGCCGAAAAGCCATGTTACCCCAAAATTCTTGGAGTGGGGCCAGTTGCCTCGTGGAGCAGTCATGACTGTCGATGATCACTTGAAGCCCAATCTGATGACCATGACTTATCCTTTCATTTCCCCCTTGGCACTCTCTTAGCGAGATCTTGTGGGTCCATCTACATGTGAGATCTCCAAATCGATGGCTAGCATTTGAACTTCCTCTAAGTCGTTAGCATTTAAAATTTTGCAAGAGGGTTGTTGTCGACCTGGTGGTCGAGACATCTTTTGGCTCGATCGGTGATCGATCTCTGCTTTGTTTTGTTTCCAACCACCAGATTTTCTTGCCTTTACTCCATATTGGACCCTACAAACCAATTTTTGATGCTACCATGCCCTCTTCAATGCAAAACAAAAACTTTTTGTCCCTTGAAGTGTGCCCAACCATGCTTTTTGATAGGGATTACTTCACTGATGGGTTATTTTTCTCTTTCCAAGGCAGAGGACTTCTTGCAGAGGAAATCCAACATGCCATCAGATCTCAAATCTGATCTCCTCCTCTTCTAAAAATATTTTGTAACATAACCTTGGGAGGGTTAGGGTTTTCATCAGTAGTTCAATTTTGAGTTATGCCTCAACTATAAAGGAAAATTTTGTATATTTTCCAAAGGATCTTCTCCTTCTTTTTCTCTTGTAGAACACATGTTAGTTTCTCTGCAACTATAAAAATTACCTACCCTCTACATTAATAAAATTTGCTTGCCTTACCTTGTTTCAGTTTATGCAAATTTGTGTATTTCTCTTGCCTATTTTTGTGAATGCATCTTTTTCTGGTTTTCTCAGCATATGTGACACTGTTGACTCCTCTTAGAGTGGCATCTAAGAACATTGTTCATTCATCTGCCATTGTTAATAATTCCAACCTTGGCTCAGTCCTAGAAAGCTAGCCTTAGATAGGAATTAGTGTATCTTTTGGGCAGTTTTATTGATGTTCTGTGCAATTACAGGTGGGGGTAGATCAACTTTCAGTCTAGGTGCAATCCTTTTCTTTCCTTCTTTCATGCAAACTTTCTCTCTCTCCCTTTTCCCTATCAGAGCATAGATTAGTTTTACCATTGTTGGGTTGGTCCAACACCCACACATAGATTGAAGAGGAAGTCGGCCTTCTCTGGAGATTCAACCTCACATTTAGCAAGATCCCAAACTTGAGAGGTTGATTCAATGTTTCAAAAGGCTAATGATCAAGGTTTCTTGGGTCATCAAGGGTGAAAATTTTTTGTTACAAAAGTAACCCTAAAAACATCTTTCTTAGGATTGAGCCTAAGCTTATATCGTTCTATTCTTTCAAAGATCAAAGACAGGATGCCCAGATGACTGTCTCTAGTGAGTGATTTAAAAAGTAAGTCATCTACATAATCCTCCATTAGTCTATGCATGAAATTGTTGTGAAAATAGTGTCTCCAAATCTTTGTATTGGCTAGATAAGCATGCTGATAAATTTTCATCGCAAGGTCATAACAAGTTTTGAAGATATTAAAGTTTTTTGTTTTTAAAGGGTGTGATGAAAGGTTTAAATTTAATTTTGATGACTTTAGAGCCTCTAAAATTCCATAAAAAGTGGGTATAATCAACATAGCTATTACGAGGTGATAGAAAAATTTGCAAGCTTTTTGACACTTCCAACGATTCATCAATCAGACACACGGTTCACAAGTTATGGCCTCCAGAAGTTTGCAATCCTAAAATAGGAAATATAAAAATGCATCAAACACATAAATGAGCTGTAAAAGGGAGGTACATGTTTTTATGTGTGTTTCGACACATCATAGGGAATCTATATTAGAAATAAGGTTATCTCTACTTTATTGGGTGGTTTTAGCCAATGGTTTTGTAATACCATTTGACAGTTTCTTGTATTGTATCTCCTATATATGAGGTGCATGAGATAGAGGTTGTGTGTAAGAGTCTAATGGATATTGAGTTACCTCTAAATCTTTGGTTGGTGGTACTCTTGTGAAGACCTTTCTCTACAAGCATATTGTAATCTGTTGTTGATTTCTGAATAATATATTGGGTGGCTTTTGGAGTGTGGGGTTTTTCTCCTGGAAGGGTTTTTCCCACTTAAATCACTATGTTGTGGTATGCATGCTATTATGTCTATTTCTATTAATTTTTTGTTAATTTTGTAATGATTTGTAAAGGTTTTTGCATTACCCTCCTCTCAAGGTTAGTGTAGGAAGTTGTTTTGCTACTTAACTTCCTTACAAGTGGTATTAGAGCCTGATCACCTTTGGTTTCAATTGTGGGTTGTTGAGTTTTTGAACTAATCCATATCTGAGTGAGAGCTTATGCAAAACAAAAAATTTGATCTTGTTGTAGGAATTTCAAATGGAAAGTTCATCAAAGAGAATAGAGGTGGAGAAATTTTTTGGAAGTAATTTTGAGTTGTGGAAGCTGAAGATGGAGGATTTTCTAATAGATTGAGATCTGTGGGATGCTTTTGATGGGAATGTCTCAAGAATCTCATATCCTACTATGACTGCTCAATATGATTTTATGGACCATAAAGCCAAGAGTCTAATTAGATTGTGCTTGGCAGGCTCTTCTAATAAATGTTCATGAAGAGGCCTCTGCAAAGAAGCTATGGACTAAGCTTGGCGAGATGCATCAAGCCAAATCTTTATTGAATTAGATTTTCTTGAGGATGAAATTGTATTCCTTGAGAATGGAAGAGGGTGGATGGATAATAGACCACATGGAAGCATTTAATATTTTGGTGGCTCAATTTCTATCTATTGGTGTTAAGATGGATGAGGAGGAGAAGTGCCCAATCTTGCTATGTTCTTTTCCTGATTCATGGGATTGTCTTGTTATGGCTATTGGTAGTACTTATGTTGTTTTGAAGTCTAAAATGTGGTGGGTGCTCTTCTTGGTGAAGAGATGCAGAGGAAGGTATCCATCACTTTGAAAGAAGCCCAACTATCCATGGAATACCTAAGGATAAAGGCAAGAAGAATGAGAAGTGTAATAAATTCAAGTCTAGAAGGAGATCAAAATCTCCTAGAAAGTCTAAAGTCATCTACTGGAATTGCGATTGTATACAACTAAAATTGGCTTGAGAAAAAATAATTAAATACATGCTATTTAATTGAAACCTAATTCCTCTATCTATAATTAAATTCTTTAATTCATTTATATGATTCATGGCATTCATTCTTCTTATCCCAAAATCATTTCCACATCATTTACCAACCCATCTTATCATGCTACATAAAATTGCCACATAAATCTCATATAATTAAATATTCTCAAATATTTAATTGCACAAATATCTTCAACAAACTAAAGAGACACATGGCATTGTAACTAATTGGGAAGACACTTGGCATTCCCTTTTTCTTTCCATCCTCCACATAGCACTTGCTTCCTCTTAAGGAAACATGATCTACTTTTTAATCTAACTTCTCCATCTCCAACCATTCATCTTCTCAAATCGAATCTTGACCATCCATCTCTGCCACCTAGGACATGAGCCTTGGTGAATCTATAAATAAACCCTCATTTACACAAATTAAAGATCTAGAAGTAGCTATTAAGAAAAGAGAGCATTTAGTATTCCAACATTTTCAGTAATTAGCCAACAATCTTTGAGCATTTAGCATTGCATATCATAGTTTTCATCATCTAGAATAGATCAATAGAGCATTCTATCATAATGTAGATCAAATTTATATCTCATCTAGCTTAATATCATATATTGTAGGAAGAATTTCTTGCATTTACATTCGATCTTGTTCTCTAGGTTATCATTTTGAAAGCCACAAGTGCATAAGTTTGAGAGCTAATATGGCTTGATAAATCCTTAGAGATAGAGGAAAATGGGTAATTCACAAGAAGGTTGAGTTTGAATTCCTTTCTCTTAATTTTCTTTCAATTTAGTCTCATTGATGTGTTTAGTGTTTTAATCTGATTGACACAAATTCTGGTACACATTTTTTTGGCACCCACCATGGGGCCTTGCCTCGTTTTTAAAATTTTATTGTAGGTTTTTGACAGATACAGATCCAAAATTTTGTTTCAGTGCATTCAACTTAGTCTAGTGCATTCAAATTAAACTCTAGCACATTTAATCTTTATTATTGTGTATTTACAGTTCTTATAACGCATTCAATATTTGTCTTAGTGCATTCGATGTATTATGTTGTGCATTTGATGCATTCTATAAAGTATTTAACATCTTTTCTAGCACATTTAATTTCTATTTTACCTCATTTGAAATAAAAGCTTGAATTTTTCTAAATAGTGTCTTTGTCTATTTTGCAGGTGAATTTTTGATAATTGGAGACCAAACAGAGATGAATTCAAACTACTGATAGTAATGTTGTAGGACCTAACATGGAGAGTTTCAACATGATTTCTTATCTCTTTTATCTACATGCTTAAAATAGGTGCATAGCTTAAGTAAAGGGTTAATTGAACATTGTCTATTGTGCTTGTAAAGTGATAAGCATATGCTCTCCCCTTAATTGGGTGACCAAAAAGCCAAACTCACTCTTTCAATTCATTGCATTAGGATAATATTTTTTAGAATGTCTTCCCTTGCAAGTATCCCATAAGGCCAGGTGAGAGGGGAATGACCTAAGTGGGAATGACTAAAGCCAAGCTATTCCAACCCACTATAAACAAATTTTGGTTGTGATGAAAGTCACATCCAACAGTAGTGTTCATTGATATCACTCCCCCAATATCCTTGTGATGCGTAAAGCCTTTGTTTTAAAGGTTGGGAGGCCTCTTGAGGGAGTTTATCATTGATGCACCAAACAAAAACCCTTACTACAAGTCATAAGTGTAGAATCCAACCGAGTCAATAACCAAATGTTATAATATCACAATGCAAGGGTGGGGAAGAATCCGGCCCCAAGAAATCACCATAAGGCTCCCAAGAAAATGATCCAATTGAGGAGAAATTCTCTTTGGATCAACTTTTGGGAAAAGAAAAAAAAATGGGCACACCCTAGGGTGTGACATGGTTGTTTGAGCTGATGAAAAATCCAAGATGTGGGTTGTGATATTATAGTGGCCCTTGAGAATAGGAGATTCTGGTTGATGTGTCTTCAATTGTTCAAAACATGTGGAAATCATTGGGGTTTAAAAAGATCCTAGAACATGCACTTGATGTTTCGATTAAGCCTACTGATTGTCCATGTTTGCTTACTATGTTTTTGTCAAAAAACATAAAATCATCCTGCAAAGAAATCAAAAGTCAAAAGATCAGAAAAATCACTTAAAAATTAAAAAAAATATATGGAAAACTCCCCAAAACACATATTTTAGTGCATTTGACCTATTCTATAGCGCATTTGACCTCTATTATAGTGCATTTAATCACTGTGGTAGCGCATTTGATTTCTTTGGTAGCACTTTTGACCTATTCTGTAGCGCATTTAACCTTTGTTGTAGTAATTTTGACCTATTTTGTAGGGCATTTGATCTCTATTGTAGCGCATTTGATCATTGTTATTGCACATTTGATAAATTTTGTAGCATATATACCTATTCTATCACCTCATTTATTCTAATGCATTTGAAACAGAGGGAACTTCTCGACATTCTGTAGAAAATCAAAAACTTATTTCAAATACCCTTTTCAATGTTCTATTGGTTCACATCAACACAAAATCCTTTTATGAGCAAAACTGACCAAATTTTAACAAGTGACCCAATTACACATTTCAAAACATACAAATCAAATACTATGTTTATCCATTCAAATCAGTCAGATCAATTAAGTTTCAATATCAGGATCTATCATCTTAAATCATGAAACTTCATTGACATCTTGACACACATAGTCTCATCAATAGGAGAATACCATAATTTCCTATTTCAAATTTGTAAACTTGATACAAACAAGTATTTGAAATCAAAAACATTTCAGAACATTCACAATTGAATCACTTGCATGCCTATATTGAATAGAGCTCAAAAACAAAAACTCAAAGACAAGGAAAGAGAAACACAACCAACCATGGAAGGTAGGGAAGAGAACCCTTTTCACAAATATCAAGGTCCCATAAACATGAACATAGATGAGATAACTAATGAATTAATCCAAGAAGCGCAACAAGATCTTAAATTTCATAAGTTCATGAAAAAGGTCCTAGAATCTAATAAGAAAAATACTTCCTCATGTTGGTACATCAAGGTGTTAAACTACTCGACGATTTTGATGTAACCAAATTAAAAGAGGATCAAAGGAAAAGGGATGTTGATAACAATCCAATAAATGCCTTGACTCAACAAATTCGAGATCTCCAATAACAAATTCTTGACATGTAAAGAGGAACAACAAAGACATACTCCTTGGAGGACATATGCCCATACCCTTTTGATAGGAGCTTACAAATAATTCCATTTCCTCCTAATTTTGAAATCCCTAAATATGAAAAATATAGGGGAAAAAAAGATCCACAAGACCATGTTAGAGAGTTTTGTGCAGCAAGCATGGAGGTATCACACAATGACACTTACTTGATATGGTTATTTCGGAATAACTTAGGAGGACAAGCCATGGAATGGCTCTCCAAAATTATGCCTGGTATCAAATCATTTGCAGAATTAGTGGATAAATGTGTCACTCACTATTCATACAACATTGAAAATGAAGTGACCATCCTTCATCTATGAAACACAAGACACAAAAGTGGAGAGCCTTTCCTCACTTTCTTACAAAGATGGAGACAATTATCTACCAAATATCCTCAACCCATACCCAAACAAGAGAAGATGGACATTTTTATCAACAACCTAAATGATGAGATAAGCTATGCACTTCAATTGCAATGTCCACCTAACTTCAACAAACTCTTTGAGAATGGAATCAAAATTGAGGAAGCCTTGGTGAAGAAAGGGGAAATAAGTATTTACAAAGAAGGAGAAAACTATTCTAATAACCCTAACAACAATAACAACAATGATAAATCAAAATTTTGGACAAAGAACAAAAACATTGTTAATAATGGTGTGGTTGGTGCATGCAATGTGAAACCAAAACAACCCATCCTAAATCTATCAGGTACCACACCCACAAACAATAAAGAGAAAAATAGACCAAAACCAGCCCTAATCCACCTCGAAGGAAATTCACACCTTTGGGGCAGACACTTGAATCAACTTTTAAAGAACCCCTTGCTAATAATCTCATATTGCTTGATACATGATATTTTCAACCAAGAGTCAAACCATCATGGTGGAATAACGCACATTATTATGATTACCATAGAAGCAAGGGGCATAGAACAAATGATTGACAAAGATTAAAACATTTGGTAAAAGATTTGATAGATAAAGGTGATATAAATGTTCGGGGAAATAAGACAAATGATGAACATGGAGCCTTTAAAGATCCTCTTCCAAACTATGAAAAAGGAGAATCCTCTTCCTCAAACAAAGGGAGCAAGGTAAACTATGTGGATGAAAATGTGATTAATCACCTTTCAACATGTGACTCACAAGTTAATGTTATCAAAATCAAAGAGAAACAAGAAAATGAATCAGTAAATGTGACTACAAGAGAGAAAGCTAAAGTCATTTTGAAAGATACCACATCCAAAACATCTCCCCCTCCAACTCAATAGAACATAGTGGATCAACTAAAAAAGACTCCAACATAGATATCCATATTAGAGAATCTCAAAATATCACCCGCACATAAAGAAATTATAGAGAAGGCTCTACTGGATACCACAAAACCTACCAATTTGGATACCACTCAATTCCAAGCTATGGTGGGACATTTAACTACACCTCACTATCTATCATTTTCTGAGAAAGATAATGTATCCTTGTATCATCCACATAATTCTCCTCTTCATATTGAGGTCCTAATATATAAACATCAAGTTAAACTTGTTCTAGTAGATGGAGGAGCTAGTTTAAATATATGTACCTTATCTCTTATCCATACATTGGGATTTTTAGAAAATGCAATAGATCCAAAAAGAAAGATCACCATAAAAGATTATGATGATGAAGAAAGATCCTTTGAATGACTAATGGTGTTGCCAATTAGAGTAGGACTGATTCAAAAAGATACAATATGTCAAGTCCTAGACATAGACTTAGCTTACAACATACTCTTGGGTAGACCTTGGATTCATGAAATGCAAGAAGTACCATCAACATACCACCAATGCCTAAAGTTTCCTTATAATGGATAGGAAATTAAAATTTCAGCAAAATCCAACCCCTTTCAATATTACAAAAATCTAAAACCAGTCCAAGATGTTATTGTACCACATAACAAGGAGGCTCTTGCTTCTAGTTACTCAAGTAATGAAAGTCTATTTGCCTCTTTATAAAAAAAAATTGAGAAAAAGATTCAATTGAAAGACAAAGGAATTGGAGATTATTCCTTTGAACATTCATTATGTCTCTCAAATTTACCAGTTTCTCCTAGGTCATATGGACAACCATCAACATCCAGACAACAATATTCATAGCCAATCAAGATTTTTGATGGTGCATTTGTGAAGGCGAGTACTCTAGTTGATGAAACTGATGATAAAGACATCCTACAATGGTTGTACAAAGATGAAAATGAATCTAAAGAAGAGGCCTTAAATATCATGTTACTAACAAATGAATATGGTAATCGATTCAAGATCCTACAAAAGATGGGATATGATGGAAAAGGTCCTATCGATAAATGAAAAGAAGGCATTGTGGAACCAATACAACCTACTTCCTTCAATATAAGGGAAAAGATAGGATTAGGATACAAAGAAGAGATAAAAGAAGAGGCCACTCAAATATGCTTATGAAAAAATCTTCAGATTACAAGCTAGTTCTGAAACAAACTCAAATAAATGGGAATGGGATTCACCTTCTAAACAATCTTGTGAAGAAAAAGACATTGATGTAGTACAGGCATATGCACCTATACTCTATAAGGTACAAATCTCTAGGTTTCGACCATTTGAATTTGGATCACAACATATTGATGATGACTCTAGTGAGGACGATTAGATGTCAATCGAGATAGACAATCTTGAGGAGAATAATATCATAGACCTCGACTTTACTATTGAATGCCCTAACAATATTTCCATTATTACCATTGCTACCTTTGACCTTACCCTACTAGATTATTCCTTACCCTTGGTATACCCAAAAATAATTGATTGGGAACAAGAAGAACCTCTTGATATATCCACCTTTCTAGATGATGATGCTATTGTTCACTATCTTTGTTCTTTTACCTCGAAACAAGTTCCCCCAGTGAATTCAATATTGAAGCTTACAATCAGTAGAGTGCCAAGTCTCTTAGTCATAAAATTAATAAAAAAAACTAGATCTAATGGTGAAAACCATGCAATGTCAATATTAGATCATGAAAAAGTAAAAAGAAAGGGTGTATGGTCTAATGGTGAAAACCTCTCAGAGGCACCAAAGGATGAGAGACTTGACACTCTTCTTGAACATTATCAGAAAAGATCTCCAATATTAGTTGAGCCAATAGAAGCAAGAAACATTGGCACTAAAGAAACACCAAAGATCATACACCTAGCTACATCATTGACAGAGCAAGAAAGACCAGATTTCATCATGTTTTTCAAGTAAAGACAAATCAAGTTTTCTTGGTCCTACACTAATATGCCAGGATTGGATACTGATTTGATAATGCATCAATTATCCATAGCTCGCAGAACAAAACCAATAAATCCAAAACAAAGAAAGATGCATCCACGCATAGCTCTACTGGTGAAAGCATAATTGAAGAAACTGTTAGACATGAGATTCATCTAACCAATTAACTATGCAGAGTGGATCTCAAACATTTTACCTGTGTCCAAACTAGATAAGAGCATTAGAGTATGTACAAATTTCAGGGATCTCAACAAATCTTTCCCAAAGGATGACTTTCCTTTGCCCAATATAGACATCATTATAGATATAATAGCATGCCATTCTATGCTATCGCTCATGGATGGTTTTTTAGGATACAATTTGTTGGTATTTTGGATATGTTTATATGGTTTTCTCATTGATGTCAACACCTATCATCACTTATCAACACTTATCAGCACTTGGAGATTTTGGTTATGTTCACCGGCAGTCAGAGACTTATGCACAGTCACCGGTATTTGGTTCACCTACAGATTATATTGTTCACTGACACTTGGAATGACTTGGAGACTACTTGGTTATGTCGAAGATATTATTCGATCACTTGGTTTTGGCAATTTGGTTAATTTTTTATTTGGGTTTGCATATTTGTTGTTACCGGCAAATAGGTCTAGCATATGCATCGATAGGCATATCTATTCCAGATCAGCACGACATGTTATGGAGATGATTTATTATTATTGTAAATGCATTGAGCCGACATCGTGCATCAGATATTGATTTATTTGTAATTGATTTTATTGTAATATCTTTTAGTGAGCCAACCTATTCAATTGGTCTTAGGTTATGGTATAAATGTAAGATCTCATTTGTGAGATTGATATGCAATTGGAAAAGAATTGAAATAAGGTATATGCAAAAATAAGCAGAGCTATACACGTAGACATCATTTGAAGGTTGAAGGAAGTTTTTTGTGAAGGCAATCTGAACTAAACTGATACTGAATCCAGCATATGAAGATGATATTTTATGTAGTACATTATCATTGGATTTAACCATCCAATTGTAGTCAATGTGACTCTCATCTTGTGATTGAGCAGTGAGCTCTAGGCAGCTGGCCTTTCTGCATGTGCAGACTCCATATGGTACACACATACTATGTGCAGTAGTATCATTTGATTGTGGTTAAGGTTTCCCACCATGTTTTTTCCCTTTACAGGGTTTCCACGGACAAATATTTGTCTTATGTGTTGTGGATGTTATTTTCTTTCTGTTTCATGCATTAATCTTTATCGATATTGCAATTAACTGATAAAACTGTCTACCGGCATTAAGCATTAAGTTTTGGTTAAGTTAATTTTGGTTGAATTTATTGGATAACTGATTCACCCCCCACTCTTAGTTGTCTTCAGGACCTAACAATTGGTATCAGAGCCTAGTCCTCTTTTTGAAGAAGTTTAATAGCTTGAGGAGATCCAATATCTTCTAACTATTTCAGGAAGGACAGTCTGAAACTTGATGGAACTAACTATGGCATATGGAAGATCAGGATGGAGACACATCTGAATTGCATTGGAAAGGATGTATGGGATGTTACAAATAACGGCTATACTGCTCCTACTCAAGGTCAACCTAATCCACCAACCTTGGCTAAAGATGAAGAAAATGATTGCAAAGCAAGAAAAGCACTTTTGAGTGCATTGTCAGATCAACAAGTCATGGGATTATCAGACAGGTCTACTACTAAAGCTATTTGGGACAAAATGGAAACATTGAATGAAGGAGATTCCATAGTCAAAATTTCAAAACATGAATGCTTCTTGGTCAGGTATGAAAGTCTGAAAAATGGAAGAAGAAGAAAGAATTTCTGCTTTTATGGAAAGAGTAAATGAAATTGTTTTGGGTATACAATGTTGTGGAGGAACCTTAAGTGAAGATGAGATTGTTTCTAAAGTTATAAGATCTTTTCCACCGGCATATAAAATGAAAGTTACTGCTATAAATGAATTAAAAACAATGCCTAATGCATCAGTATCTAAAGACACTTTGGTTGGAAAACTTTCATCTTTTGAACTTGAGGAATTTGGTCACGTTACTACTATCAAGATAGATCTAGCTTTCAAAGCATCATAATCATCTGCAACATCATCATCATTATCTGATAAATCTGATTAGAAAGTCTTCTATGCAAGAGAACTTAAAGAAAACAGGAGAGAAAATGAAGAACTTGAACAACATGAAGCACTATTTGCAAGGAAAATGCCTAAAGGTCCAATTGGAAGTAAGTATGAAGGTAAAACACCTTTTAAATGTTTTAACTATAATAATATTGGTCATATGGCTTCCAGGTGTCCTGATAGACATGCAAGATTAAGAGAAGAAGCTAAAAGGACATATAAGCCTAACCCTGATTATCAGAGATACAAGTTTAAGAATAATAGAGACAAATCTTGTTATTATGCTGATGAAGGAGTTACTGATGATTTTGATGAGGATTCAACAGATAATGGATGGGCTTTTGTTGCTATAATAGAAGATCAACTGGTACCTACTATTCAATCAGTAGAGAAAGCCTTGGCAGCTTAAGTTGAAGATAAGGATGAATGGATTATTGATTCAGGATGTTCACATCACATGACTGGTGATAAGAGTAGATTCTTAACCTTTCAAGAATACAATGGAGGTCTAGTAAGATTTGGAGATGATAAAGCTTGTTTGATCAAAGGAAAAGGAACTATTTCTTTTGATGGTAAGCACAATACTGATAATATTTACTATGTTGAAGGTTTGAAGAATAATCTTTTGAGTGTTGGTCAATTAGTTGAGAAAGGATTTTAGTTACAATTCAAGAATGGTAAATGTAAAATCTTAAACAGAACTGGTTTGGAAATTGCCACCAGTAATCAGACTAGAGGTAATATCTTTCATTTGAACAACAATGATAAAGCATGTTTAATTTCACATATTGATGAAAGTTGGTTATGGCATAAGAGACTTTGTCATGTAAATTTTGATTGCATTGTGAAAATCATTACTACTAGGGCGGTAAGAGATTTACCTAAGATTGTTAAACCTCACAATCCGGTATGTAAGGAATGTCAATTTGGAAAGCAAGTTAGAGCAACTTTCAAGAGTATTCCAAAAAAGTCTAACAATGTTCTTGATTTAATTCATATTGATTTATTTGGTCCAGCAAGAACTAGAAGTATACAAGGAGATAAGTATTTTATGCTAATCATTGATGACTATTCTAGAATGTGCTGGGTTACTTTTCTTAGGGAGAAATCTAAAGCATTTGGGAAATTCAAACTATTTGAGGTGATGGTAGAAAATGAAACCGATAAGAAAATCAAATGTTTGAGATCAGATTAAGGTGGTGAATTCACATCTAAGGAATTTAATACATTATGTGAAGTGAATGGGATCAGAAGACAATTATCAGCACCCCAGACACCACAGCAAAATGGAGTTGTGAAAAGGAAAAATAGAACTATCTTGGATGCAGCTAGAAGTATGATATCAGAAGAAAATATACCTCATATATACTGGAGAGAAGCGGTCAATACAACAATTTATACGTTCAATAGAATTCACATCAGAAGTGAAACCGGTAAAACCCCTCATGAACTATGGTTTGGTAATACTCCTACTCTTAAATATTTTAGAATATTTGGAAGTAAATGCTATATTAGAAGAGATGAGTATATTGGCAAATTTGATCCTAGAAGTGATGAAGGAATATTTTTTGCTTATTCATCTAAGAGCAAGGCATATAGATGTTTTAACAAGAGATTGCAAAAAATTGTTGAGAGTGCAAATGTGAAGATTGATGAACAGTTTAGAGGAAATTCAAGGTACACAGACTCTAAACCGGCAATAGAGATAATCACAAATGAACCTACTATGAATACACCGGTACAGAATGGTGATCTAGTTACACCAGCATCATCTAGAGATTCAATATTCACTGAAGAACAACAACAAGCAAAAACACCCTGGTATGTAAGATTGAATTATTCTGAAGATCAGATAATTGAAAACAAATTTCAAGGAGTTATGACTAGAGGAAGATTGGCAAATGAAGAGGTATGTCTTATTTCTCAAATTGAACCCACATCAATTAATGAGGCATGTGAAGATAAATATTGGATAGGCTCAACATGATTTACAAGTTATACCGACAAAAGACTTCACCTACCGACACCAATAGATAGAACAAGGTCTATTCATACCGACATCCAATTCACACCAGCAATAGATCATACGGGCATCCAAATCCAACTTGGCAATAATATTGTTTTTGTGAAATGTATTGTAATGTAAATTATATTTGTATAGCCGACATGATGTATTGTAAAGACTCATATATGTATGAGATCTTGTAGGTTATTTGGTAAGAAGGAGTTGTATGCGAAGTAGGTAATGAAATGTATGTATGATACTGGATAATTGTATATGCACTTTGATGTATTTATTTTAAGACCGAATAAGAAGAAAAGCAGAGCAAAGACTATTTACCAGCAAAGTTTTTGGCAGAGGTATCAGATAGAGCTTAAACTAGTACTGAATCCAACATTACAGATGTTATTTTGAAGTAGTACATGTTATTGGATTTAACCATCCAATTGTGTAGTCAGTGGGACTCCATTTTGTGTTGAGCAGTGAGCTCTAGGCAGTTGTCCTTCCTTCATGTTTAGGCCCCTATTGTACTGAGTAATATTTATTTATATTGGCTAGTGAGTAAATATTGTGGGTCACAAATCCCACCGAGGTTTTTCCCTTACCGGGTTTCCTCACCAAAAAATATCCGTGTTATGGTGTGCATTGATGCTGATTCTTTTGTTTCTCTTTACTGCATTATTATTTGCTTAATGGCATATTAATTTTAGTTATAAAGTTACAAATAATTGTAAATCTTTCATCTACTGGTTGGACACTGATTCACCACCCTCTCAATGTCTTTGGGGTTAACCAAATATCTAATAAAGATGACAAACCAACTAGTCGAAGAGACCTCGATACTCAGATTTCTCAACAATTAATCAAGAAACAAAGACCAATGCCATTGCATAAACACAAGCGATCACATAAAAGAGAAAAGTTGACATCATCCATGTGTTGGTATTTTGATAATGTTTAAGTTATGATTGTCATTGATGGACACACACTTATTTTATGTATGAGTTATTCTCCACCGGTAATATGTGTTGTCTTGTTCACACCGGTATTATATGCCATTGTATTTATAGTCTTTATTTGTAGAAGACTATCAATATTTTGAAGAAGAAGAAGCTTACCGGTCATAGCGGTATGAAGACATCGAAGTGGTATGAAGACCTCAAGTGGAATGAGGACCCCTAGTGGTAGTTAATCTTCTTGATCAAAACATTATGTTCTAGTTTTCCAGTCTTTATTCGTTAACCGGTAATCGGTATACTATGTCAAACTGGTATAATTGTAAAGTGTGATGAGTTATCATCCACTGACACTTTCGCGGTGTTCTGTGCCATGTTACCAAATGTGTCTAGATGCACTGTACCTAGGAAATTGTAGTCTAATCTTATTGGACTGACATGAAATCATATTCCTA
Source organism: Cryptomeria japonica (assembly GCF_030272615.1). NCBI lineage: Eukaryota > Viridiplantae > Streptophyta > Pinopsida > Cupressales > Cupressaceae > Cryptomeria > Cryptomeria japonica. The sequence goes on from NC_081413.1 coordinate 185,466,562, forward strand.
TATGAGGACATCATGTCTAGGGTTTTGAAGGATTGATATGTGCGAGTATTGTAGAGTAGATTAGGTCTATGCAAAATAGGTATCTCACTGGAAAGCTTGTGAGTGCAAAGGATGGAAGACTGAAGTAATGCTATAATGCATTAATGGAGAACTGTCAAGGATCTAATCAACCATTCAATGCTACTTTCTAGATCATTCACTTGTTGATTCCTAATCTCTTTGACAGGTCTAAAACCCTTAATCGAGTAGGCCCAGCCAAGCCTATTGTAAATCCTCTAACAAGGTGGTTCAAAGTCGTCGATCTGAAATCCTTTAACAGGGTAGTCTTTAACATGACTTATCTCCTAACAGAGATATGGATTCCTAACAGGATCTATTCTGGTGAAGAACATTGTAAGGCCTTAACCGGTCTAGTTACTATTTTGTAGATAGTTGACTTGTGAGTTTTACTCACCATGGTTTTTCCCATTTGGGTTTCCATGTCAAAATATCTTGTGTTATGGTGATTGTTCTTCTGTGGGTGAATACTCTATTTTCTATTTGGCTTATTTATGTTTTAACTAGTTTTTTGTTTAAACTACTACACCAGTCTACTGGAAAATTGTTTAAGAGTTTGGTTAAGTTCTTAGGCATACTAATTCACCCCCCCTTTTAGTATTCACTAATTGGTATCAGAGCCAACCTTTCTATAAGTCTAACCACTTGGAAGGAGATATGGGGGAATACAGCATGAGAGAACTCACTCATTGTCTGACTAAGTCTAAGAGAGCCTATGATGAACTCAAAATCAAGTATAAATCCTCTTTAGCCAAGAGAAGAGAACTTGCTGAGCAATTGATGAAATTTACTAAAAATAGCTCTTCTGATGAAGCAGACATGGAGGCCCTAGTTAGATAAGTGGAGAAACTAAATGAATCCAAAACTAACCTAAGGAAGGAGTTGGAAGGACTGACTATTAGGACGAGTCATGAGCTAGAGAATAGAAGAAAAGCTGAAGATTTAGTGAAGGACAAGGAGCGTGAGATCTCTAAGTTGAAATAAGAGATTGGTACCATCACCACTCATCTACAAGAGGGTAATGAAGAGAAAGAAGAAATACAAGAAGAAATCAATGCTTCTATCTCTCAAAATGAAACCTTGATGAAAACCAATGATGCTCTTTCCAAGGAACTTGCTGAATCAAAGGAGATACTTGCAAAGTTCAACCAGAGTTCTGTTAAACTGGAACAAAAGCTGGAAGTAGTGAAGCCATCAAAGGATACCATTGGACTTGGTTTCTCTGCATATGAGGAAGGTGAAACCTTTGGAGCCAAGAGTAATGCACCAAAAGGGCAACCAGTACCTAAGAACAACAACAAGAGAAAAGGTAAGCCAAAGTTTAAACCTGTATGCTTAAACTGTCATAAGGAAGGATATACTACCAATGTATGTAGAAGCAAGGCTTACAATAATTTTCCTTACATACAAAATAATGTGGCTAAAATTGGTAGATTTAATGGTCACTATTATGCATGCAACAAGTTTGGGCATAGAGCTTTTGAGTGCAGGTCGGTTATGAACAACTCTGGAAGTTATGCACCAATATCTAAAGGAGTTGTCCGAGAACCTCCTATGAACCGGAACCCAAACCGGTACATAAGCTATGACCACTAGTCAAATGGTTATGGAGTGAAAAAAAGTTGGAGAGCAACTTGTTTGATCTGTAATGGTAGTGGTCACACTACTACAACATGCAGAAGAAAGAATGGAAATGTGAACACTGGACCATGGAGAAAACCTGATATGTTATGCTATCATTGCAACAAACTGGGATGCACTGCTAGAGCATGCAGAATGAGAAAGAATCCATCGGGAGACATACTGGTCAACCCAAAAGGGAAGATCAATGTTGAAACCATTCAGGTGGATATGGATAAAACATGGAAAAAGAAATCTGAAGAGAAGCCACAAGATGTACTAGTTTTCACGCCTAGTGTGGAGACCCCTGAACCGGCAAACTAAGCTTCAAAAATCTTAGGGGCGATATATCGGTAACAATGTTTTGAACTCCTGGAGTATATTGATAAGTGCCTTTATCGGTATTGGTTACCTGTCGACCGATAGAAGAATGAAGTGGTAAAAGGTAAAGTTAGGGTTTGTGCCCTAATGGTGATGCATTTATTATGGTAGGTAGAAGCATGTTTAAAAGTGAATTTCATTGTTATTTTTACTTACCTATTTTCAAAGAAGAATTTTTCTAGATTGAGTAGAGAAATAAGAGTGATTCATCTTTCATTCGAAAGAATTCAGAAAGATATCTTGCACAAGATTTTGTAGTCATTCAGAGTGGGAAAACAAGCTTCTGGAGAAGTGTGTTGCATTTGACATCGGTGTACCCTAGTTTGAAATTGGCGAACCCTAGTTTGGAATAATAAGGTATTTTTCATTGAATTACTCTCATCATTTGGAATTATCTAGATATGGCTTCTACATCTAAAATCCCTTCTAGTTCTACCAAACTTGAGGAATCATCTGAGTTTCTTAGGAAGAAGGTGAAATGCAATGCCCTATCTCAAATTCCCGTTGGAGTCATTATCGAAGGGGATGTTTCAAGATATATTGATTAAAAACTAGAAGACCTAGGGTCTCTAGTGATTCACTCCTAGTTGAGTCTGTTCTATGGAGAAGATAAGAAGATTAAACCTAAGTACAGCATAATTGAGAATTAGAAACTTCACAATGCAGTATATTTTATCAAGGAATTTATAGAAGAACACATTAGGATTATTCTAAGTAGGGTTCATGGTGATAAGATGTATCTTGAGCAAACCCATGATATTACACCGAAGACAATTCATGTCGTGACCAGTTTCTACAATGTTAGGGAAGTCCCCGTTCTTTGCAAGATCACCAAAACCAAAGTAACAAAGCTCACCAGTTCTATGAGCAACCAATGGCCAATGACTGTAAACACCATAAAAGATGACTTGGTGAAATATGCGTTCATGGTAATCGGGTATAGAGTATTCTATGCTAGCAGAATGAATTTTGTTCCTACAACTACTATGCATGATTCTTATAGGATGATCAAAGAGAATGAAAAATGTGACTTATGTACCTGCATGCAAAAACCACTCATGGAGAACCTAAAGTCCATCAAAGTGGACAAAACTCTGAGGTTTAAGTTTGGTCAACTGCTTGTCGGTTTATTTTTCTATTTTTAAGGATATTTTCCAGGAGTTGGTGATGTTCAATGGTCAAGTGACCTACCAATTTCCAGACAAATAAAGGAGAGTCTGCAAGTAGTGGGAACTGCATATCTAGAGACTCTGAACATGTATTTTGATGAGTTCAGACTAAAGATGAACCAGAGAATGAGAATATGAGGTGATCTAGTTAAAAAATATGAAGATGATATTTGTTTCACAATCAAAGTAGATCATTGCATAATGCAAGTGGTTGAGCCCAGAGAAGATGAAGTTGAGCCTATGGGCTATGAAGTTGTAAATGATATACTCACAGGGTATGCATGTACCCTACTTGCTTCACCACTAGATCCAAAGAAGAAGAGGATTAGTACTTACTCTGAGAGGATCAAATCTATTGAAGTATCGAAGCAAAAAAAGAGGAAAGTAGTGCCATCGGTATTGGCACCGGTTACATTTGTTGCCAGTCCTAAAGTGACCAAGAGGTAACCAGCCAAAAATAAACTAGAGGCTATTCTACCAAAGGTATTCAAAAGGAAGAGAAAAAATAGGAATAACTCACCAAATTTAGAAGACACTGAACCAGAGGTAGAAATGAAGAAGATAAGGCAATCAAGCAAGAAGATGAAGTCCACTAGTAATATACCAGCAACCTCTGCACCAGTAAATATACATGTTGCTTCTTACTAGTGTTAGGGTTCCCACAGATACTGAGAGGGGGGGTGAATCAGTATCTAACTGGTAATAAGAATTTCTTAAGTTGAAACATGCAGAACATAATATAATAGTGTACCGGTATACAAGAAATAATGCAATAAATAGAATCAAGAATATCCACATGAAAAGTACACCATAACACAAGATGTTTAATGAGGAAACACGGTGTGGGAAAAACCTTGGTGGGATTTGTGACCCACAATATTCACTCACTGGCCAATAAGAGAATATTACTTACAATAGGGGCCTACACATGCAGGAAGGCCAACTGCCTAGAGCTCACTGCTCAATGGGAAGTCACACTGACTTACAATAAGGATTATATTAATCCAATGACTTGTACTACTTTATAATAGCATCTTCAATTCTAGATTCAGTACCAGTTCTTGCTCTATTCTTTACATATACCCTTGACCTATAATTCGCACATTAGGTCTGCCTAATAATTCCTTTTTTTTTCTTACATTCCTTTTTTTAAATGTCTACAATGAACTCCTTTATATACAAGAGTCATTTTACAATTTTTCAAGTCGGCTTACAATAATAAACAAAATATTACATAACAAAAATCCTGTCGGCCTCTGTGTCGGTATACACCTTTTCTTCTGTGTCGGTGTCGGTGTCCTTGTTGATGTCAATGCACTATCTTGCCTATGTAATACTTGCCGGTATGATGTCTTGCCGGTGCCATAGGATTGCAAGGTTTCCATCAATGAAAAAACCTTCAATCACATACAATGTCTCATTGGAGTGTCCATATCCCAACAATCTCCCCCTTTGGCATTGATGGCAACACTCATGAGAAATTTCAAAAAAATTATCCAAAAATGTGTAGTCCAAAAATGTTTACCAAAAATGTGAGAGCTCCCCCTGAGCATATGATTCTTGTGTTTTGAACTTTCTCATCCCACTACTCCCCCTTTGGCATCAATGACAAAGGTTGTCAAGATTTCAGTAGAGTTTGTAGTTACATCTATCCATATCCTCAACCTTGTAGCTGGGTAGTTATTATCTGAAAAAGATCTCCCAAAATTAAGTTTAAACTATCCATAAATTTCTTACTATCTTTTATTGCGGTCTCAGTTCTTTTTACTATACCAGTGAGATGCTACAAATGCTCTGCCAGTGTTTTGCTGCCTTGTGTTAATGCCTCTGAGATTTCCTTCCACAAAGATGCTAAATAGTCCAATCTTGGACTCAGTTTAGATCTCAAATGCTTTGCCTTGTTTATTATTCTCTCTTTCTCTCTTTCTAGTTTGAGTAATTCTTCCTCAAAATTTGCTATCTTCTCTTCAAAAACTGATAATGAATCTGGTGAGTTGACAAAATTGTCTGCAAGTTTATTTATCTCATCTTGTGCCTTGCTTATTTTCTTGTCAATATCTACAATTAAAAAGTTTGTTTTACATGTATCTTTATACAGATTTTTGTATTCTTTCAACAAACTACATAGTTCCGGTAGAAGTGTGTCAAAATCTCTATTACACTTCTTTATTTCCTCATCAAAGAATTTTTGTTTCTCTTTCTCTACCTTATCCTTTACTGATTCTTCCTTTATTTTCTCAATGTTTTTAGAAATATATTTACACAATGTATCCAATTGTCCTAAAGAATCTTTATTATCTATGTTACAGTTTGGAGCTATTACCTTCAAAATTGGTATAGAATCATCTATTGCTTTATAACCCTGTGAACTGCAGTCAGTTATTTTCTTAATGGAGTCAAGTAGTACCTCAGTCACATTTGTTGACTTAAATGTTGATGATGATCCAATAATCTGAGTACCGATGGAAGTAACCATGCTTGTATTGACCTCTGGCGGGTCAGTTTGTGTCTGTATTTCTTTTAGCACTGGTTTTCCCACTTCACTACTTACCGGTGGCACTGTTTCCTTATGAACTTGTTCCGGAGCCTTTAGCTCTATTGGTTTCTTTGTATGTTGTGTTGTCTCTTTCTGTGCCTCAGTCTCTGCCTTTTTCTTTGTGTCCTCTACCGGTTTCTCTATTTCCCTTGCTACTGGAGGCTCTTTAGCCATATCTAACTTGTCAGTTGTATCTTTATCAACTATTATGTTGATCTTTTGGGTATCAACATTTACAGTATATAGGACTTCAAAATTAGGATTGCTATCCTCTACATCCATACTTTCTGTTGTCGGTTGATCTTCAGTAGTTGTAATTTTCACAGGTGGGGGTAGGTTGTCTTTAACTTTTATGCTTGGTGGTCCACTGACTTTGCCTTTCCCCTTGTCCCTATCCTTCTGATATACCTTTATAGGCTTAGGTTTCTTGTATTCCTCTTGTTTTTCCTTGTCAACTAAGAATATATCCCAACCATATTTTGTTTCCTCTATTACTTCAGTAACTCTTCCTGCCATCAGTGAAATATGTCGGTGTGCAGTAGAGAATACTGATCGGTTTTCCTGAGCAATCAAATCATCAATTTCCTTGGGAGAGTTTACTGGATATACAACAAGTAGTTTCTCTATTTTTATTTTCTTATCTAATTCTATCATTGCTTGTCTTCTGGCCTCAAGTCTTTTGAACAAATCATCAGGAATTTCATTTGCTACTTCCATCAAAAATTTCTTGTACATGTCCATATGTAGTATCACACTTTCCTCAACTTGCTCTTTCTCATCAGCAGATAGAGTGTCATAAATTTTTCCTATGTTTTTTAGTTTTCCTTCCTTTGTGATTTCATTTAACAATATATCTAGAGGTGCCAAGTCACTTTTTGTCCTTTTCTTTTTCTTTGGTGTCAGCTTCTTCTTGGGTGTGACCTTTCTAACCGGAGATCTCATTGCTTGTTGCTTTTGCCTTGTCCTTCTAGGTGAAGGAGTGGTTGCCGGTGAGGGATCTCTTTTTCTAACAACTCTTTTAAAAGTTGTTGGCATGTCACCTTCCAAAGAAGTACCTACCAGTGATAGATGAGCTTCAGGTTGTGGAGCTGCCAACTCATCTTTTGTTATGCCAGTTTTCTTTAGTACATCTTCCTTAATGGCCTTTGCTTGCCTAGATCCTTTCCTTACAAATTCCTCAACCTTCTTTACTCTTTTCTTTGATTGTATTTGGCTTTCTATAGTCTCAGCACTACCAAATACTTCTTCCTTGGGTTCATTGGGGGCTTCCAGAAGTGCTTTAGCATAAGTTTCAACTATGTGATCATCTATCTCATAGCCCATCTTGATTACCCATATTGTCCTTGGGATGACCACTTCCATCCAAATTTCATCTTTCTTAATAACAAAGCATATATCATCTTTGTATTTGTCTACTATTTTCTGAGATAACCTTATTCTTTGCTTCATTTTGGTCTTCAATGCTTGGAAAAAGTCATGAATATTGTTCTCCTTGTTCTCACGCATGGTATTGAATAGTTCAGTTAATTGTTTTCCTACCGGTATGTCATCTCCAAGTTCTTTATAACCTATACTGGGAACCTGTTTTGTTATGTGTAGCATTAGACATACTAACATATTTCCAAATCTGAAAGTTCCTTTCTTGTCCTTCTTTATCTTTCCAAGGTTGTCTATTAATTCATCCTTTAACCATTCACAGATGTCAATTTTTGCATTGTCTGTTACCATATCATAAGCACTCTTAATGCATAAACTTGAAACTAAGTTAAGTCTATTGGCATGAGTGGCTTTGTAACCTAATATCATACTTATGAATCTCACATTGATATCTTTTACATCATTAACCCTTAGAGATCTCTTATCGAATGTTGCACCAGTTAGTTTTGTAACTAGGTCATTTGGAACCTTCTTGGTTTTATCTGGTCTCTTACCGGTGGTCGGTAACCCTGTGACAACTTTCACAGCTTCCTTGGTGATCTTATGGATTGCATCTAGCTAGAAAAATTCTCCATGAACTTTTCTTAACACTATCCTAATCACATCCATAGGGAATTCAGGAATGCTAAGGATTTATGTGAATCCTAGGGTTTCAATAACCTTGTGTTCATCTTTAACATTGCCGGTATCATCACATATTATGGTTTTATACATGGTTTTGATTTCCTCATCTCCTAACTCTTCAATATTGTAGTGGATGTACATTCTAGGGTCTTCAGCATATACAACTCCTTTAGGGATTTGAGAAAATGCACCTAAGGTATCATCCTTCTTTTCTATCTCGGGGACTAACTGAAATATGGGCCTAGGTCTTTTGATTACTTCAACAATAGTAGGGTTTGTTGTTTATTCAATTGCAGAGGTGGATGCCATGATTAATTACTACCTTGGATGGATGATTGCTTGGAGTGTGCTTGCTTCTTGCTCAAAATGCCTTAGCTCAGAATCTTCACGCTTTCTAAAAATTTGAAATCATAGTGAAATGAAATGGAGCCAAAACCTTATTTTTATAATGTCTTTTGCCATCTACCACATTAATTGCATGCTAGTTAAGTATTCACTTAACATTGTCTGCCGGTAATAAGTAATTTTCAACTTCTTATCTCTAACCGAGGGAATAATTAGCATATGTGTCATTTGATTGCCAAACCCTCAAGGAAATTTTCTTCAATTAGATGAAGAACTTCCTGCCTTTGGAGTACTACTCTGTCCTACCGGTGAAGCATCACTCTGTCCTACCAGTGAAGCATTTGTTGGTTCTGCTGGTGGAGAAGTATTCCCAATATTTAGATTAGCTTTTCTAATCCATTTCTTTGAGAATTCTTGCTTAACCTCTTCAACCTTTTCTTTACCTTTCAAGCTAGCACTTTTGTTGTCTACCGGTGTTCCTTTATTTCTACAAAATTTAGCAGTATGCCCAATTTTGTTACATGCATAACAAGTTACATTATTCTTCTGAATAGCTTTCCCATAGCCTATGTCGGTTTGTGTTCTGCATTGATTTGATAAGTGTCCAAATCTTTCACAAACATAACATCTCACATTCATTCTATAGTTTTTCAGAGTTATGACCAACTTTGTTGCATTTTGAACATTGACTGGTGGGTGTATTGATATTCTGATAAATCCTAGATCTACATTCATTTTCTCTATGACCATACTTATTACAGTTAAAGCATCTTCCATTGAATTTATAAGCATTAGGTTGTCTTACCGGTTTGTTGTGATCCTAAGTATTTGCAGTACCGGAGCTTTCACCAACTTCAAAGCCAATTCTAGAAGTGTCACCTTTAGGTTTTTGATTCTTTAGTAAGGTACCAAGTTCCTCTGAGCTTTTCTTGAATTTTTCTTTGTGTTGATTTGTAGTTTCCAGTTCCCTTTCCAAGATTTCTTTTTGTCTCATTAGTTCATTTGAGTCATTTTGAGTATGCATTAGATCTTTCTTCAACATGTCATTTTCATAGCTAAGTCTTGTGTTCTCATTTGCTACATCACTTAGTCTTTTGGTCAATTCTTCTTCATTCTTCTTCCTGTCGTCAATCTCGTTGCAAAATCTCATCGTCATATCCTGCATTTCTTTTTTGTTGTCATGATCTCTTGTTTCAACTTGCTTATCATGTCATTGAGTGATTCCTTTTCATCATTCTCATTTTGCAAGTTTTCACAAATTTCTCTTCTCTTATTTCTTGCAATAGTAAAATTTTCTTGAAGTGCCTGAATGATATCCTAAGCAGCTTTCAAATCATCTTCGAATTTGATATTTTTCAATTTCTCTGCATCATAGTCTGTAAGAGCTCCTTCAAGTTGTTTCATCAGATTTTCCATCTATACCGATGTCAAGATCCTCCTCAAGCTGTTAGACTTTTGAAAGTAGAGGACCAATCTCTGATACCAATTGTTAGGGTTCCCACAAATACTGAGAGGGGGGGGGGTGAATCGGTATCTAACCAGTAATAAGAATTTCTTAAGTTGAAACATGCAGAACATAATATAACAGTGTACCAGTATGCAAGAAATAATGCAATAAACATAATCAAGAATATCCACATGAAAAGTACACCATAACACAAGATGTTTAATGAGGAAACCCGGTGTGGGAGAAGCCTCGGTGGGATTTGTGACCCACAATATTCACTCACTGACCAATAAGAGAATATTACTTACAATAGGGGCCTGCACATGCAAGAAGGCCAACTGCCTAGAGCTCACTGCTCAATGGGAAGTCACATTGACTTACAACAAGGATTATATTAATCCAATGACTTGTACTGCTTTATAATAGCATCTTCAATGCTAGATTCAATACCGGTTCTTGCTTTGTTCTTTACATATACCCTTGACCTATAAGGCCTGCCTAATAATTCCTTTTTTTTCTTACATTCCTTTTTTTAAATGTCTACAATGATCTCCTTTATATACAAGAGTCATTTTACAATTTGCCAAGTCAGCTTATAATAATAAACAAAATATTACATAACAAAAATCCTGTCGGCCTCTGTGCCAGTATACGTCTTTTCTTCTGTGTCGGTGCCGATGTCCTTGTTGATGTCGATGCACTATCTTGCCTATGTAATACTTGTCAGTATGATGTCTTGCTGATGCCATAGGATTGCAAGGTTGCCATCAATGACAAAACCTTCAATCACATACAATGTCTCATTGGAGTGTCCATATGCCAACAACCAGCCTATGACACATTTTCAAAGAATTATGAAAAATGTTAAAAAGAAAGTACTTAATGAGCTATAAGATTATTTTGATGATCTTAGCGATAGTGAAAAGGAAGAAGTAGAGCTAGAGGTCATTAAATGTTTGTGTGATAATGATCGGTCTTCGATTGACATTAAATCTGTCGTTCCTAATTATATATATAATTATTTGGATAATAAATGGTGCATTGTCATTGAAAAGGAACAAGAAATTATGGAAGAAATTTTTGCCCAATATTTTCCTGATGCCTCTAATTTAGAATTGTTTGAGATTCTTAAACGATACAAAGGAATCTTTTTCATGAGAAAAAGAAGACTTCAACTACTTCGTGGCAAAACCTCTGAAGTGGAAAAAGACACCCATTTGCAAGTTAAAGCAGCTATCAAAATGTAGAAAGTATTCGAAGCTAATCGACTGGCTAAGCAAGAGTCTAACCTATCCATAGCCAAACCAGATGAAACCTTCGATAGTTTGGGTGAAAGAATAGCTGATCAAAATGAAACCATTAATTTTGATGCACTATATTTTGAGGACACCACTCCAAAGAAAGAGAAAGATGAAGAGGAGAGAGTGGAGAAATAAAAAGATGAGAAAGTGACGAAAGAGAAACAAGAAAAGTAAAACTAGTAAAAGAGAAAGTGGAGAAAGAAAAACAAGAGAAAGAGCAAGAAAAGAAAGTGATACAAGAGAAAGAGAGAGTGTAGAAGGAAGAGGAGAAGAAGAAGGAAGATTAGAAAGGAATATTAGAAGAAGAACGAAGAAGAGGAGAAGAAAAAGGAAGAAGAGAAAAAGAGGGATGAAGAGCAAAAAAAAAGAAGAGAAGAAGAGAGTAGAAGAGGAGAAAGAGAAGGCTGCCAAGGTAGCTGAGGAAAAAGAAGAAGAGGAGAAGAAAAGAAAAGAGGAGATCAAGGCAAAGGAAGGAGAACAGACTCCTAAGGCAACCAGAGATCAAGCCAAATAGGTTGATCCCATCGGTCCTACCGATTTGGCTTTTGCTTATCTTACTCAATCAGTTGATGAAAATGAGCTACTAAGGAGCATTCAACTAGCTCAGGTTAGATTGGAAGAACTGAGGAAAAAGAAAGAGTAGGATGTCATTCAATTTGTTGTTGACACTCTTTCCAATCTAATTCCCGGTACTAACCTTCCCAGTACTGATTCCTTGTTGGCCAAGTTAAAACTTCTTTGCACTCTAGTAGATGATCAAGTGCAATCTTTAGAAGATGCTACCTAAGTTTATGTTGAGAAGAAGCATGAAAAAGCTCTAACAGTTTCATTAGTAAAGAAAATGGATGTAGACAGAGAAAAGATACTTAAGAAAAAGGATGATATAAGTTTAGCTATGGGTGAAGGCAGCCTACTCTTGAGCAAAATCTGCCAACCTCACCTATTTTGTGAAGATTCTTTGAAACAAAAGAGTCAACTCCAATGAGAGTTAAAGAAGTATATTGGAAACTTGAAATTTCCATATGATTCATTCACAATGTATGGAGAGACTGTTCACACTCACCAACACCAGATTGCAAAGATTGAATCAGAGATCTGCAAGCAAAATCAAGATCTACAGGAGCTCCAGTTGCTTCTATTACCAAAATTGTAGGTTCTTCAGAAGTGCTTCCTAAACTTGGAGGCTAATACTATAACATAGGAGATGAGCACTATTGATGCAATGGAAGAATTAGCCTTCCAGATGAAGATTGAGAATGAAATTACTGCCTCACTTCTTGATTCATGGTTTTCAGACATGAAGAATTTTCTGAAAAACTTTAAATCTCTTTTTGAGAAGTTTTACTCTTTATTGTCATGAACATATACTCCATTTTTATGTTATGCCATTTAACTTTGGTAAATTTCAGTGAAAAAGGGAGTGTTTGCATTACTTTGTCATTTTTGGAAAAGGGGGAGTAGTATTGAAAATTCCATGCACATACTTGTAATTTTTGCAAAGGGAGTAGTGTATATGCTTAGGGGGAGTAATTTTGATTATGGCATCTATTTTTGTTTTGTAAGCACTTAGATGTTGAAATATTCCTAAGTGTTGCCATCAATGTCAAAGGGGGAGATTGTTGGTATTTTGATAAAGTTTAAGTTGTGATTGTCATTGATGGACACACACTTATTTTATGTATGAGTTATTCTCCACCGATAATATGTGTTGTGTTGTTCACACTGGTATTATATGCCATTGTATGTATAGTCTTTATTTGTAGAATACTATTGGTGTTTTGAAGAAGAAGCTTACTAGTCATAGTGGTATGAAGACATCAAAGTGGTATGAAGACCTCAAGCAGAATGAGGACCCTAAACTAGCAATCGGTATACTATGTCAAACCGATATAATTGTAAAGTGTCATGAGTTATCATCCACTGACACTTTGGTGGTGTTTCTATGTCGTGTTACCAAATGTGTCTAGATGCACTGTACCTAGGAAATTGCAGTCTAATCTTATTGGACTGACAAGAAATTAGATTCCTATATGAGGAAATCATGTCTAGGGTTTTGAAGGATTGATATGTGCGAGTATTGTAGAGAAGATTAGGTTTGTGCGAAATAGGTATCTCACTGCAGAGCTTGTGAGTGCAAAGGATAGAAGACTGAAGTAATGCTGTAATGCATTAACAGAGAAATACAAGGATATAATCAAGCATTCTGTGCTAATTTCTAGATCATTCACTTGTTGATTACTAATCTCTTCGACAAGTCTAAAACCCTTAAATGAGTAGGCCCACTAAGCCTATTGTAAATCCTCTAAAAAGGTGGTTCACAGTCATAGATGTGAAATCCTTTAACAGGGTAGTCTTTAACAGGACTTATCTCCCAATAGATATCTAGATTCCTAATAGGATATGTTCTGGTGAAGAACATTGTAAGGCCTTGACTAGTCTGACCTTAACAGGTCTGGTTACTATTCTGCAGATAGTTAACTTGTGATTTTTACTCACCGTGGTTTTTCCCATTTGGGTTTCCATGTCAAAATATCTTGTATTATGGTGATTGTTCTTCTGTGGGTGAATTCTCTATTTGCTATTTGGCTTATTTATGTTTTAACCAGTTTGTTGTTTAAACTACTACATCAGGCTACTGGAAAATTGTTTAAGAGTTTGGTTAAGTTCTTAGGCATATTAATTCACCCCCCCTCTTAGTATTCATCACCATGAACCATCAATAGAAAAACTATGGGTTCATGAGAGGAAGGAGAGAGAGGACATGAATAGATGCTTTCGTGATCCATGAGAAGAAAGGCGAACAAGAGAGAAACCATGGACATATCACCCCTAAAACTATGTGATCCATGGAGAGAAGGACATGGAAATCTAGCCCCTAGAGTCTATCTGGGTGATCCATGTAAGGGAGGAGAGTGAGAATACCATTAGTTCCACCCAACCTCAAGCGTGTGTATGCAAGTGAGTTTCAAAGTTCCTCATAGGCATCCATGCCCAAGTATGCTACAACTTGTTATGGAATGTATAATGCATGTGTCAAGAGAGGTGTGAGATCTCTCTCTAAGAGTCTATGCTCTGGTTCTGAGAATAATCACCCTACATAAGAGAAAAGTGACATCATCTCTCTCTAAGAGTCTATGCTCTAATTCTGAGAATGACCCACTGTATAAGAAAAGAAGAAGTGAATACATCTCACTCTAAGAGTTTGTGCTTTGGTTCCGAGAATGACCCATTGTACTAGGAAAAAGTAGCGTCATCTTGTTCTAAGAGTCCGTGCTTTGGTTTTGAGAATGACCTACTGTACAAGAGAAAATTGATGACATATTTCTCTAAGAGGCTTCCCTCTCATTCCAAGAATGTCCCACTGTATAAGAAAAGTGATGACACCTTTCTCTAAGAGGTCACCCTTTGGTTCCAAGAATGTTCCACTATACAATGCAAAAGAAAAGTATAGTACAAAGGAGCAGTGTGGGTGCCCCCCCTTAAGATGTCAACATAGGTTAATTTTGATATCATAAGGAAAGTAGAACAAGGATACCTACCTTCATCACAAAGAAGATATGTGCTATGAAACAATATCATAAATCCAAGCAAGAGAGGGAATACTCTTCAAGAAATGATAAGATAGTTAACAAGAGATATATTGTTGTAAGTGTAAAGGAGATCCTTGGAGGAGAAGAAATATTTGTTCAAAAGACATCTTCCTCCAAGAGGAGTTGTTTTAGACAAATATAACATCTTCTAGAACAAAGAAGGAGAGACTCCCCACCTAGGAGAGAGAAAGAAAGTCACTAGGATGGTTTTCACTTGGGAGAAACTTTACATTCAAAAGAGGGGCTTGAATCCACTAGATCCAAATCCAAGGGAAGCAAGGATGTGAATTCCAAGTGGATTGCAAGGGTTGAAGTCTGTTTTGCCCTCTTTTGTAAATAGGAAAGTTGACTTTGTTGACTATGTGGAACAAAGGGAGAAAATGAGTGAAATGAGGAGCTACCAGTTTGAGATTGCGTTGTAACTTTGGATCTAAGCTAATTAGGTTGATAAGAATCTATCCTATAAATTTGGAGAAAAGACTTCAGGATCGTGGCGAAAGTGCACATGGTCCTCCACAAAATCAGGGAAATGAAAAGGGTTCTTCCACCTCTGCAAATGAAACCCAAACATGAAATTACAACTACGCACCTGCAACCTACACATAGAAAAGAGGGGAAGAAGGGTTGTGGATAGGGGTTTTCCTTATTTAGACCTAAGTTGAGGAATTAACCTTGAAAGAAAGTAATTGCAAATGCTGAAATGTAAATAATGGAATTCTATACCTTGTAGATCTGCAATTTGTTGATGATGATTGATTTGCTTCTTAAATGTAATAAAAAATGTTGCATGAAATGGCACGTAACATGACAAAACCCTAACACACACACATTCTTGCAAATGAATGTTGTAATATTGCTCCAATGGATGAATAAAGAAGACCCGAATGCTTGAATGCTTGATCATGTATATTTTCTCTTATCCTTTCTTATGATAAACTTTGCTTCTACAAATGAAAAAACCAACTCCTTTTTATACATGCCTAGAGGATTAATTTTCATTCATTGAAGGGCGACAAAGAGGAGTGCAAACCCCGAAGGTCAAATTATGTATAGGGGACCGGGAAGACCCATCTTAGGGCCACCCTAAGGAGTGGGCACAGGGGTGCCATGCCCCTATCCTACCCTATCTTGGGGTCCGGATAGGGTCCTGAGGCCATCTCAGGGCTCAAACGGGAGAAATTCAAGGGTGAAGGTGAATAAAGGGGTCTTGGTTAGGAAAGAGGATGTTGTCGCCAAGGTGAGGACCTCAAATGTGGCTAAAATTAGTAGGGTCACAATTTTATGACACTGCAACATCTAAAACTCTTTTTGCTTATCACCAACAAACTTCTTACTCAAATCATCATCTCCTCCAAAAATAATGTCATCAACAAAAATGTCAACAATCAAAATGTTATCACTATCAATCTTGAAGTATAAATTACTATCAACAATACCTTTATAGAATCCCAACTTTAGCAAATACATGTTGAATCTGGCATACCAAGCTCTAGGGGATTGTTTAAGTCCATACAATGATTTCTTCAATCTGCATACCATGTCTCCCTCATCTGTCAATGAAAATCCATCCAGTTGTTCAATGTAGACATCTTCTTCCAACTCACCATTTAAAAAGGCTGACTTCACATCCATCTGATATACCTTGAAATTATTATAAGAAGCATATACAGGAAATGATATAATATCTTTAATTCTAGCTACCAAAGCAAAAGTCTCCTCAAAATCTATACCTTCCATTTTTTAATATCCTTTACATACCAGTATTTCTTTGTTTCTAAAAACTTCTCCATCTTCATTTAGTTTATTCATCAATACCCATTTAGTACCTATTGCATTCTTGTCTTTAGGTCTTGGAACAAGTTCCCATGTATTGTTCTTCTCAATCTGATTTAACTCTTCTTCCATAGGTTTTACCCAATTTTCATCTTTACAAGCTTCAACAACATCTTTAGGCTCAATCTTGGAAATCGGACATGTCTCTTCAACAACAATTCTTCTCCTAGACATCACACCTTTATTTTTATTACCAATAATTTGATTCTCTGAATGATTTAATCTTACATACCCGGGAGTCCTCTGATTGTTGTGATTTTTAGTCTCTTGAACTTCTTCACCATCAACAACATCTGGATTTATTGACTCTTTCAAATCACTATGTTTTATACTCTGAGTTTGCACTTGCTTTGAACTAACATCCTAATCATCAAATTCATATCCACATGCTTTGATTTGTTTCTCATGGCACTCATCAACCTTCACATTTTAACTTTCCACTATATTTCTCAGTCTTTTGTTGTAACACTGGTACGCCTTGCTCTTAGTAGAATATCCCAAAAAAATTCCTTCATCACATCTTGCATCAAATTTTCCTATATCCTCATCTCTTTTCATATAACATTTGCTTCCAAAGATTTTGAAATATCTAATTGTAGGAACATGACCAAACCATAACTCATAAGGGGTCCTATCGGAATCAACTTTTATATACACCCGATTGAATGTGTACACAATAGTGTTAACAACTTATCTCTAATACATATGTAAAAGATTTCCTTCAAGCATCATAGTCCTAGGAGCATCCAAAATACTTTTGTTCTTCCTTTCAACAACTCCATTTTGTTGAGGGGTTTGCAGAGCATATAACTATGTCCTAATTCTATGCTCTTCACAAAAGGAATTAAACTCACTGGAAGTGAATTCTCCTCCTCTCTCAGATCTTAGACACTTTAGCTTCAATCCTATATCTATCTCCATTCTATCTTTCAATATTTTTAATTTCTCCAATGCCTCAGATTTTTCCCTTAGAAGAGTGACCCACATCATTCTAGAATAGTCATCAATCAACAACATAAAGTATCTATCACCCTACAGCTTCTCACCCTAGAAGGACTACACAAATCAGTATGCACAAGATCTAATATCCCATTAGATGTATACTAATTTCTCTTGAATGAAATTCTTGTTTTCTTTCCCAATTGACATTCTTTACACACCAAATTAATAGGCTTCACTATCTTAGGCAGATCTCTAACAGCTTGGATAGAACTTATCTTAAGCATGCAGTAAAAATTAACATGACACATCATCCTATGCCACAACCAACATTCATCAATATGAGCAATCAAACTACTTTTCTCACCAGCATTCAGATGAAATATATTACCTTTAGTTTTAGTTCCTAATGCAATTTCTATACCGGTGCTATTCAAGATCTTACATTTCCCATTCTAGAATTGTAAATCATATCCCTTATCAACCGTATATCCCATAGCCAAAAGATTATTCTTCAAACCCTCAACATATAAAACATAATCAATATTATGCTTTTCATCAAGAGAAATAGAACCTCTACCATGGATTACACAAGCTTTGTTGTCTCCAAATCTTACTACACCACCATCATAATTCTCCATATTCATAAATTTACCTTTATCACCTGCCATATGATGTGAACAACCATTATCAATCACCCATTCATCTTTCTCTTCAATCTTAGCAACTAGGGATTCCTCTTCAACATTGCATCTTGTATCTAATCAATAGGTACCAGACCATCTTCCTTGATAGCAATGAACACAAATTCATCTTCTGAATTCCCTTTCTGATGCAACCATAATTGGTAAGAACCCTCAGAAGAGTCAACTAACTTATGCAATGAGAGAGACACAATGAAAACAACAAGAAAACATAACAAATTCATATAAAAAGATCATATTCAAGCCATATAACTTCCGAAAATCATCCAGTAATCATCAGATTATCATCAAAGAACATTCGGTAATTAAACGGTTACATGCAGGGTTCAAGCCAGAAACAACCCCATCGGGACTCTAAAGATCAACCAGATCACAACATGTGAATCTCAATCCTTATTCTAAGTTCTACTTCCTCTTCACTTACAAATGATTACATAACATCATATTTATACCCACCAAAACATATATGGGTTGGTCTCAAAAGATTACATTCACCAATGTAGGAAAATGAACGTGTAATTAGGTCAGCCCTAAGATTTAAGAAATCATTGTAGAAAATAACAACCAAGTGAAGTGGTTCAGCAGGAAGATTGGCCATACACCAAAGAACATCAGACAAGACCCAAGATAGATCCACATGCCAAGAATCACGCTGGTAATGAAGGAAAACCAACCGGTATGCACAAGAACCGTTCCGGGAACCTAGAAACAGCCAACTGGAAGCGATAATTGACCAGAGAAGAAGCTAAATGGACTAGAAATCTAGAATCAACCACATGAAACCACTAGGAAACTACAAACAAGATCTACCATGAAGAACAAGCAACTATCAGTACATACTGGTAAGAATATTAAAACTACACAAAGAACTAAACAAGAAAGGAAAATGTTTTTTTTTGGTTGATGCAAGATTGCCCATTGACCAGGGATGCTCCTACATCAGAAAACCCATATAGAAAAAGATGTTCCATGAGAGGCAACTCATAAAAATATAAAAGCATTCGGAATGAAGGTCCCATTCTCATTTCTGATCCAAACATCTTCTTTATTTGCTAATCTCTGCTTTGGCTCATCAGATGCCTCAACTAGCTTCTATAACCTTTGACTCTCTTTGTTTGTCTTTCTTTGCTTTAGATCTACACATTACCTTGTTGGAAAATGCACACTCCAATGAGAAATTGAAGGTGATTGAAGGTATTGTCATTGATGGAAACCTTACAATCCTATGGCACCGACAGGCACTGGCACTGATAGACTCTACACCAGCATACAGTTCACCAGCAGCGAAAAGATGATTACTGACTCCCTAGTCGACAAGATTCTATTTATTACATAATGCATTTTATTGTAATATTCTTTTTTGTAAGCCAACATGGAATATTGTAATAAGGCTCATATATAAGTATGAGATCTTGTAGAACATTTGATACGTAATAAGGAATATGCATAGATGGATATTATGTGTGAATATTAAGGTAGATTTTGGAGTTAGGATTATGACTATTGCAAGAGCTTAAACCAGTACTGAACCTAGCATAGAAGATGTTGAACCGAAGCAGTACATGATATTGGATTTACATAATCTATTTTGTAATTTAGCGAGACTTCCCTTTTTGTATTGAAGCAGTGAGCTTTAGGCAGTTGGCCTTCTTGAATGTGCGGACCCCTATTGTATCAGTAATATTCACTTATTGGCCAATGAGCAAATATTGAGGGTCACAAATCCCACCGAGGTTTTTCCCACACCAAATTTTCTCACCAAAAATATTGCGTTATGGTGTTCTTTCTATGTTGTGTTTATTTTTCTTATTTACTGCATTAATTCTAGTTTATTGGTACACTATTTTGGAATGCAATTCATTTAATAAGTTCAGAAAATCCATTAACCGATTAGATATTGATTCACCCCCCCTCTCAGTATCTTTGGGAATCCTAACATAACTTTGTTTCTACAATTCTGATTTGGTTCTACCACATGACCTTATTTGGTTTGTTACCATCAACTCCCTATCATCCGGTCCCATCAGACTCATCTGTCAGATCCTTCTGCCAACTCATCTCACGCTCTGGTATAATCTCTGTAACTGGTTCTATCAGATCTTTCTTCAAAACCTACAGTATAACCTCTAGAACTGGTTCTGTCAAACCTTCTGGTATAACCTCTACCACCAGTTCCTTCAAACCTTTTGGTATAACCTCTACCACCAGTTTCCTACAAATTTTCTCAAGACTCAGATTCTTCACCTCCTTCTCTTTCTCCTTCAAAGAAATCAATGTGAACTTTTGCCCATCCTTTTCAATAGTAACTAGGTTTCTTTTATAGTCATAAATAGCTCCTCTATCATACTACCAAGGTTTTCCCAACAAGACATGACAAACATCTATTGACATAATACCACATAAAACTTCATCTCTGAAAGGCCCAATATTGAAACTCACCCAAAATTGCTCCTTTATCTCTACCTTATGATCATCTTGTAACCAACTTACCTTATAAGGACAAGGATGCTCAAGCCTCTTCAACCCAATATTCTCAACCATCTCCTCAGATACTAAATTATCAACACTTCCAATATCTACAATGACCTTGCAACACCTATCACCTGATTTGCATATAGTTCACAAAAGACTCCTCCTCTAAGTAGATCTGGTATCCTTTCTTCTGAACATAAGGGATTCTCCTTTCTCCTGTTCATAGTCAAATCTGGTACCCTCTGGCTCTTCACTTGCCACATAACTTCTTGACATTCCTTGCTTACATTCATAGAATCTATGTCTGGTTTCTCCACACTTGAAGCATTTTCTGGGGAATTCTCTACCAGTACTATTGCTACCCTTCCTTGGTGTCTTATGTTTCGGTTCTTTACTCCACTTAGGTTTTGGCTCCTCCTCTTCAACCAGTTTCTTCATACTATCATTCATCTTGAATTTATCCTTTCCCTTATTCGGTTGTTTTCTTCTCATCTTCTCCTCAACCTTCAAAGCATACGGGTAAGCTTCTTTAACTGTTGAAATCTTCAACATACTCATGTCATCTTGAATGTTAAAAACAAGCCCATTGATGTACCTCACCACCTTTTCTCTATCCATCTCTCTATGTCCAGATCCGATTACCAGCTTGTAGAATTCCTCAGTATATTCCTTCATAGTCATGTTTCTTTGTTTCAGGATATGCAACTTCTTGAACAACTCCAGTTCATAATCTCTCGGTATGAACTTTGCCTTCAACCTTGCAACCATCTGTCTCCACCAAGTGATCTTCAATTCACCATTCTCCACTTTTTCTTTTTGCAACTATTTCCACCACAAGGAAGCATGCCCTTTTAGCTTGGTCTATGCCAACCAAACTCTCTATGGGTCCTTGACATCCTCAATCTCAAACTAGTCTTCCAACTTTTCGATCCAATCAATTAGATCCTTTGGGTTCAACGTTCTGAAAAAGTTAGAAACCTCGACTTTATGCACTTTACTTTCTTGCGCCACTTCTCTTAGGAATCTTTCCTCTCTCTCATCTTTCAGTCCTTCATCTTCCTCAAGCTCTTCACCGACTTCCTCATACTCATCCTTAGAGTTAGGGTTTCTTCTCAAACTAGCCAAAGCATTCCAAATTTCATTCCTCACTTCATTCTTGAAGTCTTCCATCATTTGCATTACCCTCTGGGGGTTTGTCCTCTTTGGTGGCATCTCTTCTTCCACTCTAATGAACTACCTCTATTGGAATCCAATAACACTAAGAGGGGGGGTGAATCGGTGTTATACCAAAACGATCAATTTTAGCCTTAATAAAACATGCATACACCAACCAGTATACTGGTACATACATAATTGAAAGAAGTAAAGAAACCAATAAGCCAATCATAACACACAAAATTATATGTGGAAAACCTCAAAGAGGAAAAACCACGATGGGATTTGTGACCCACAATATCAATCCACGGGCTGTTAGGCCCAATATGGAAAGCTAATGTACTGAGAGGGGAAGGGTGAATCAGTACTCCAAAACTTTTCTTTAATAATAACCTTACTATTATGCATAAATAGAATAGTGCAGTAACATAAAATAAAGCTAAAACAAACAGAT
This sequence comes from Cryptomeria japonica, assembly GCF_030272615.1. Classification (NCBI taxonomy): domain Eukaryota; kingdom Viridiplantae; phylum Streptophyta; class Pinopsida; order Cupressales; family Cupressaceae; genus Cryptomeria; species Cryptomeria japonica. The sequence goes on from NC_081413.1 coordinate 185,488,626, forward strand.
AACAATCATACATGATTCACTCCATAACACATATATTTTGGTTATGCAGAAACTCTTGGTTAGAGAGAAAAATTGGGGTGGGGATGGCACCCACAACTTCACTACTACAATAATAAATATGCTCAGTTAGAGCTACATGTTTAGCTATTTCTGATAGCTTACCCTATTAGGAGTAGCAAGATCTATTAGATCTACCTTGCTAAAGGATTTCACAACATTTATTTTGAATGCTGCACCTGGTTAGAGTCTTTTACCTTGTTAAAGGTTTCTCTTTCAACTTCACAATATTACAATAAAATCATTACAAACATCTGCAACTTTACATCTGAAATGTTATAGCAGATTCTATGTGCTCAGAATAAGATTACCTTGCTTATAGCATACCTTGGTAACCCATATAGTAACTCGGTAAACCCTTCTGTTTACTCTGTTCTTTGATTGTTCCCTGAAAACCTTCTTGGTGACCTCTGTGTCTCTGTAATAGTCTTCTTTCATACATATATGCACACACCTTGCTCTTAATTCATGTTGTATAAATAGATCTCTTAAAATGGTGATCCAATTCATTGCTTCGATCTTACAAACAAGATTCCTCGAATGAATAATTAAACAAAATATTTCATTGGTTAGATTGACCTTGTAATCATACACAATATTCTAGTGCAATTTCCAATGTAATGATGGTTAGATGTGCCTCGATCTTATAACACGTTTTCATATGCATGTCTAGGTTCAATGTATCTGGTAACATGTTTCACTTGGTGACTATCAACTCAGTGTGTTAACTTTACTGCTTGGTGGCCATAAAAAGATACTCGATAGATAGCTTCAGTGTACATTGTGTTCTGTGACTGCTTTCTTATGTAACTAACTAGACTATGCATACCAACTTCTCTATTTATACCAACTGCATGATTTGATAGTGCTAACCGACTAGAATATATAGTATGACTTTGAATATAAAAACTAATGGCAACTTGATAAGTAGTAACAATCTCCCCTTTTGACATTAGTTGAGATGTTTGACAAAAACTACTTTCAAAGTCATAACTCAAAAATCTATATACTTTGCAAAATGACTACACTTGACAATATATACAATAGTCAATGAAATAGTATATGCAGATATACTCCCCTTATCATTATTCTATATATTACTTGGATTTTGCATGCTTGGTTTTGTTATGTGCTTGTGCGCTCTGCTAGCTCTGTATGCTCTGCTCGATATACTCCCCTGTATAGAATACTCAAAACTGTATTACCAAAACTGTATCACTCTTCAAGTATAGTATATTACTCCCCTTATGTAGTATCCTTATGTAGTATTACTCCCCTTTTTTGACAAACATCAAAAAATTAATTTCCATCCGGGGGTGGTAACTGATCAAAAATAGATTTATACTTGTTTCGGGCATCGGTGAGTGTGATTGAGAGTGCATCCTTTACACTTTCCATTAAAGAATTTTGTGCTTGAATATCAGCCAATAGTGATATTAAGCCATCAAGAGTGCTTCCCTCTTATGTAGTTGATAGGCGTGTAGCTCAGTTAATCTACTCTTGAACTGATGAGAGATGAGGAAGGAATAATGTCTGGAGGGTCATTATATCCATCCTAATCATATTCTCTTCATTTCTGAGTTCTAACTATTGAGCCATGAGCTGTTGAAGCTTGGTATAAAAATTTTGAACTGAATTAGGCTCGGTGGTCAACTTGGTTGAGAGATCGGTGATCTCTATCTCAATTGCATCAGTTTTATTCTTGATATCTTTAATGAATAAGGAAAATGTACAAAGTTTCTGAAATAAATAAAGAATATGCTTTAGTTGAGGGGACAACTTAGCAATGAATTTGACAAGCTTTACTTTTCCTATAGCGAGAGCTTTTTGTACCTCTTCTATCATCTTTGCAGTAAGCTCTTTATCTTTTAGCTTGCTCAAGTACTCAGATGCATCAACTCCATATGTTTCTATTTGAGTAAGGAGTTCATCCAGTTGAATGTGGATGGCTACATCGGTTGACACTATTGCTAAAGGTAGCATATCTATTAGTAGTGTCTTCACCTCCTGTAGTACTTTATTCTTCTTTTGAATGGCCAATTGTTTTTCTTGTTCGGCCTTTGCTTTGCATAGTTCACCAAAATCAATAAGTGCTTGCCCTTTTAATTTTGAGATATCCACATTGGGAAACACTATCGGTTTAGTTAAATCAACTTTGAAACTATGCTTTCTCACCTTCCTCTCTTTACCTTTGGTCGATTGTACTAAGACAAGTGCTTGTGAGGCTTGCTGACCCTTGGTAGGTTGCTCAGTAGATGCAACACTTTGGTTGATTCCTATAGCCGTTGTGGTGTCCTTGGGTGTCTCGGTACTAGGGGTCTCAGCTATAACATTTTCAGTGCTTGACAGTGCTTGAGACATCTGATCTTTAGTTGTATCTTCTGCTACTTCAGACTTGTGACCTTCAGTGCCTTGTTCTGTATCCTTAGGAGCTTCGATAGAGATAGGTGTAGAGGAGGATTCTTCTCTAAATTTCTTAGATAAAACCTTTATCATCTTTGTAGCCTTTCTTGTAGCCTTAGGTACTACAATGCTCATTTTTACTTTTTCTTTCACCTCTTCATAAGTTCCATATCTTAGTTCAGTAGCATGCCTTGGCAATGAAAGATAGGCATTAATTTGTTGTTGTGTAATATCATAGTAAATCTCATAACCCATTGGTGGCAAAGATTGAGTCCTTGGTTCAACAACATTCATATAGTAGTAATCGATGTCTACCTCAAAACATATATCATCCTTATATTTCTCTACCAGCTGTGGTGGAATCCTGTACCTATTATGCATCTTCTCTTGAAATTTGCTGAAATAGTCATCCATGATATCATTAAAATTATCTTCCAATTTCTTGATAAAATCATTGATTTGATGGGTGATAGGTCGGTGTAGCTCCCAAACTACTTTACCGACTGAGGGAAAGAACTTCTCAAAGTAGAAAAACATGCATACAAGAAGTGAACCAAACTTTAGTGTATTTATCGAGTTGTTCTTCTTTGGCTTCCTTATTGTGTTCAGGTTCTCAAACAAGTTCTTCAGTAGCACTTCACATAAATCTACTTTCATTCCCTTTTTCACTAATTTATAGGCTAAGTCAACTACTACACATGGTACACTATTTTCCCTTGCTGATTGGAAGAAATAGTAACCAATTACTCTAATTGAAAACTTAAGTTCTGCATCAGTGACATTGTTCAATTTCAGTCCTCGGTAATCAGATTCTACTCCAGTTAGACTGATTAATTCCTATGATATCATTTTATGTGCTCGTGCATGATCATAGATAGGATACCTGGTGATCACATGAATGATTTCCTTAGTGATTTTGAATGGTTTCTCCTCTAGCCACATAAAATCATCATGAACTCAGCTTAAAACAAACTTAACCCACTAGAGTTTGAACACACGGGGATAGGCTAGGGCTTCAGTTAATCCCTTGATTTTGATATGCTCGTACTTGCTATCCATTTTGCCATCGGTACAAAGTTCATCATATGTGTCACTAATCTCAACATGATCGAGTTCTTCAACACGGCATTTGGTGAAGAATCTAACATCTTCAACTAACAAGACTCGATCAGGGATGAGTGAAAATGCAGTTTTGTCATCTGGTTCAGAGGCGACTTTAGGAGTCAAAGAGTACTTCAGTGAGGGCTTCTCCACATTCTTGACAACTATGGGATCTTGGATTTTGGGCGCCATTGTAGATTTCAGGTAAAGACTTAGCAAACTATCCTTAGGGTTTGACGGTTTACAAATGACTGATGCTTCACACTCGGTAGTTAATAGCAATTTGACAAGATCGGAAACCAGCTTAACAGTGTGATGAGATTTGATGTAAATACCTTGAAATTCGCTCTAAATGAAGTTTGATCGCCTTGATTTGCTCTGCTTTTCTCTCTTGAAAACTTGGTGAATGAGAATGACCACGAAAATACCTTTAAGTACACAAAAATACCTTATTGGGCTCCTTGTGGGTTAGGTCAAAACATTAAATGCACTCGGTTTACCTTTAACCGATTTACTCCTCTTTTTTTTTTGTTTTAACTGAGTAACCAAATTTCCTTCATTTACCGACTTGACAGGCTTCCTGTAGACACCGAATTAACAAGTTTCCTATAAAGTACTTTTGATTGATTTGCAAACTTACTAATGCATCTTAACTATGCAGATTTTGAATTTTGTACATAATAGAATAGGAACTATTATGATTTAACCTTTAGAGAATGTAGTCCCTTCATACCTTTTCTGATTAATTTGGAATAGGTGCACCTAACTCGGTAGGTAAGGTGCTTTCTTCATCTGACATGATTTCCTTCTTTTTCTAAATCATCTTAAATTTTTTCTTTTATGTCTTCAGTGCTCTTCTAGGTTGATCTCTACAATCTCTAGCTAAATGTCCATCTTTGTGACAATGAAAACATGCCATACCATGATTTCTCCATGATCTTCGGTTGTTCATTCCAAACCTTATAAAATAGTTGGCACTAATATGTCCATATCTTCCACAAAATTTGTACCATATCCTTGTATTGTAATCCCATGGTACTGCTACATATTATCGATAAGGATCTGTGTGAGTTTGGTAACCTCTAGTGTTTGCTCGGTGTGCAGACCACATGTGATTCTTTTGCTTAGACCAGCACTTCTCAGTACTATGTCCATATCTATTGCATTTTTTACAAAACCCTTTGTATTTTGCATTCTGATAGTTTTTAACAGACTTTGTCCCACATTGATTAGATGTGTGACCATATTTATTGCAATTGTAACAATATCCATTGGACTTAGTGATATTCGGTTGCTTACCTTTTCTAATCTGGCATATGTTGGCAGTATGACCTTGATTTCATCTATCAGTTTCATCCTACCTGCTCCCCCTGAACTGAATATTCATTAATGAAAATAACTCCACATCTCCATAACTCCCCCTAATGTATACAAATCATTCTATTCCTTTTCACATCTATATCACTCCCCCTTTGACATCAATGCCACCAAAAATTCTAAAAAGAATGTCGAAGATCCCAAAAAACCTGTACAATGAATATCCCAAAATATCTTACCGGAGCTTAACCAATTTTAGAATTTTTGGATAAGCCTTCTCTAGTAGCTCAAGATAGGTATCCCAACCTATTTTGAATGTGCCAAAAATTGATACAAGTCCACTTAATATATGTGCAAATGACTCTTTCTCATTTACCTCTATTGGTGTGGGCTTTCCCACCATATCCTTTCTTATGTACACTGAGTGAATCCAATTGGGGACTCACTAAGCCTCTCAAACTTCTGGCCCTTCTGATAATTTTGTCTCTTTCCTTCTCAAGAACATAAATTTGGGCTTCCAAAATTAAAATTTGACCATCAATTGATGTAGTCAATGAAATCAATCCATCAAAGGAATTAGCTATATTTACATTTTTCTCCTGAAGTTCATTTATCTTCTTATCCATATTAGCTATAAGTATATCAGTGTTACAACATACCCTATAAATATGTGTGCACTGCTTTAAATAATTTTCTATTAGTTTCAGCTTCTCATCAATCTTTTTCTTCTTAGATTCAATCACCTGATCAAATGTAGCTCTCTTAGCCTGAGTGAACCTCTCCAATGCTTGTCGGTTTGAAATCTGGTATAAGGATTGAAAATCCTTTGAAATATGCTCAGTGATTGTCTTAAGCTTTCCAGATGAGCTTGCTTCATTGTCAATCTTGTACTCCGAGACTAGTCTGTGTAGAACAGTGATTGACTGATCAATAATCCCTTTGTCTGTAGATCCCTCCTTCATCAATTTTTGTGTTGCCATCATCATGAGTTCAGTAGGGCTCATCTTTGTTATGTTTTTCTTTTCAACCTATGAGGTGTCAATTGACAACAATGATGGACCAAATACCGGTTCCCTATCGCTTTCTCATTTCTTCTCCTCTGATTATTTAACCTTTATAACTTCATCACTTGCATAGGTGGCTTCACCACTTGGTGCAATTTATGTAATTGTTGGTTCCTCTATAGGAATTGTAACCTCAACCTGTACATTTGTATCCAGAGGATTGTTATCCTAAATATTAGTATCCTGTACATCATTAAATTTTTCACTCTCTATGTTAACCAGTTTATCAATATTGGTTTGTACATTTGTATCTACCAGGGGCTGGATTTCCACTATCTTAATATATTTCAAAATTGAGGGTAAGTACCCATAATCCCTTTCCCTTTTCCTTCAACTAGGGTGTCTATAGTGTTTGTCTTTGATTCCAGTGAAGTAAAGTATCCTCTATTCTCTCCAAATAATTTAAACCATACTTTTTGAGTCTCTTTTATTATTTCATTTACCCTTCCTAGCATTAGATTGGTTATTCTATGTTTTCTATTAGACTTTTCTATCTTCCATCTTAATTGTCTTTTCCATTTCTTTTGGGGCAATAGTAACACAAACATATAATAACTCTTGAATTTTAATATGCTTAGATCTTGCATAGCTGACAGTCTCCTAGCATCTAACATATTATACAATTCTACCAGTATTTGATTTTCACTTTATATTAACTCTTTCTTATAAATAGCCAAGTATAATAAGATTGCTTCCTCTACCTCTCTTTGTTCATCCTCTTCTAAGTGATCATACTAAAACTGTACATTCTTTAACATGCCATCCTTAGTGATTTCATCTACTAATTTTACACAAGTTTTAGGTGGAACCTTACCAAATTAAATAGTTGTATCAGTTTCATTCTTCTTCTTCCTCTTTGTAGTGTCAGATGTGGCTGAAGTGGTTAATTTTGGTGCTTTCTTCTGTGCCGGTATTTTGAATGTAGCCTTCCTAATTAGTTTATTTTTATCTGCTACCTTTGCTTCCTCTGTTTTCTTTCTAACAACCCTCTTGAATGTCAATGGTGTGTCATCCTCAGATTTAGACTCTATTGTAATAGGCTTAATGTGTACTTTTGGATTCTTCCTCTTCCCACCTTTATCTAGGACAAAATTAATGCCTTAATGTCCTGTGAGACATTCTCAACAAATTTTCTTGCCTTTCCTTCTTTCTTCTCTCTCATCTTCCAGTTTAACTCAGTTTCAACCTCATGTATTTTTTGTTGTGCAGTAACACAGGGTTTCTCTGCCTCATCATGAATTTGTGCATCCACCTCATAGCCCATTTCCTCAATCCAAATCTTTTGAGGCTTAACTGCTTCCATAATTGCTTCATCCTTCTTTACCATGAAGCATATGTTAGTTGAATATTTTTCTACAATATGCTTAGGTAACCTTACCCTGGACCTCATAGATTTCTGAAATGCCTTGAAATATCCCCATACTTTATCATCTCTCTGACTGCCTAGAGCAGCAATTGACTGTTTCAATAGTCTCCCTACCAGGATGTCAAATGCTCATTTCCTCTTACCAAAACCAAGTGTATCATTCATGAAAAATAACATTAAGAAAAATATCAAGTTTCCATACCAAAAGGTTCCCTTCTTTTCACCCTTAAGCTTTTCTAGGTTTATTAACTACTCATCTAGCATCCAACCACATAGATCCAATTTAACATTTTATCTCATCATTTTGTATGCAGCCAAAATGCAGGAACTAGAAACTGAATTCAATGGGTTTGACTGAGTTACCTTATACCCAATGATCATGCTACCAAATTTGATTTCCATGTCGGTAATAGTGCTCACTCTCATAGATCTCCTATCAGATGTCATACCGGTGATTTTGTTCACGAAATCATTTGAAACCTTCTTATCTAGATGTTACCCAACTGATGGTAAACCAATGATTGCCCAGATGAATTCCTGGGTGATTTTGTAAGCTCTATCTAACCAGATAAAATCTCCATGTACTCTACTCAAAACATTCCTAATTATCTCATCTTCAAATTCAGGAATGTCTAGAATGCCAGTAAACCCTAAGTCTTCAATATGCTTGTACGTTGGTTTGATCTTTCTAGATTCTCCCATCAAATTTCTCATATACATGCCCTTAATTTCTCATGTTCCCAGGTCCTCAATGTGACAGTCAATGTATTCCCTAACATCTTCAACATAGACAGCTCCCTCTGGAACACATGTTAATGCTCCAACCAAATCTTCCTGGGTAGCCACATGTGGATACTGCTTGAAAATTGGTCGAAGACAGTTCTTAACCTCTACTATAGTTGGGTTTACAACAAAAATAGGAATAGATGATGATCCCGCTTTCATGTTTAAAGATAAATACCTTTTGATCATTCTTGATGAAAATCTCCAACAAATTCTTCCAGGCGCCGGTGAAATCTCTCAAGAATAAATCTGATTTCTCTAAAATGCCTTGATCACTCTTAGTTGCTTTGAATCATTTTGGAATCTCTCTAAATGCAAGGTAATCAATAAAGAAGTGAATTTGACCTTTTAACCTCCACGAAAAACCCTAATCATCTATTGACATAAATGACTGTCGGTGAAAGATACCGGATCTTGAACTGAACATATCCATGCCTGATAAGCATCTCCAATGTTTGGAACATCTTCTAGAACCTCTTCTTGGGGCATATGCACCATCTTCATGAATTTTGCCTACCCCCTAAGGCATTTGCCTCAGTTACCAGATGAGCTACCTACCAATGCAGGAGCAACCTCCTCTTCCAGATAAGTAACCGATGTATTTACATATGATTATTATTGTTTAGTCTTCCTAACCTGTCTCTGAGTATGATCTTGTCAGATTTCACTAACCTTGTTTTTCCCTTTCTCATTTGATCTTCCATTACCAACTGGTGGATTTCTGCTTCTACAAAATTTAGCAATATGTCCAATCTTATTACATGCATAACATGTAACATTGTTTCTTTGAATTGCTTTTCTCAAACTGGTGAAATTTCTTGACTTGCACTAATTAGCCATATGTCCAAACTTTCCACATGCATAGCATTTAACATTCATTTTGCAATCTTCTATTTTATTAACATACTTATTGCATTTATAACATTTATCAGGAGTAGAATCAGGGTTTTGAATTGCTTTGTTTCTACATTGTCTAGCCATGTGACCAAAACTATTGCAAACAAAACATCTACCATTAAATTTATAAGCATTAAATTGCCTTATCGGTGCCTTATTTTTTTTATCTTCATTAGTAGTATTGAAACTCTATCGTTGCTCAAATCCAAGTCCACTAGAATCTCTAATCTGACTTGTCTCTTCAATAACTCATCTAGCTATTATGAGCTAATCTTGAATTTTTCTTTATACTCACTTGCAGTAGTTATATCTTCTCATATAATTATCATTTGTCTCTCAATCTCTTGTTCATTACTCTGGGATTGTACTAAATCAGTTCTCAACATATCATTCTCATGAACCAACCTACTTGGTGCAGGAGCACCTAGTTTTTAGTGCATTTTCAAAATTTTGGTGTGATAGTCTATATTTTGGAATAGGTGTTTGAATAATGGACTACTTAGAGGTTGACATGTGTTTTTTATAGTCATTTGAAGGGTGATTGTCACCAAGGTTGTTTGTTTTCACAAATTTGGCCTATGAGCCCTTGTAAGCCTAAAAATGGCATAAATTTGCATTATGATGTAAAAAGTCTTGTAAAGCCTCATTAGGAATTTAGGAATGTCATTTTAATGTTATGGAGTCATTCTAGGAGATTTAGTTTGGGTAGAAAGGCATAAAATGCAAAAATACACATTTGAGCAAAAGTTGTCAGTGTTGCTTGGCAACATTTTGTAACTTTTTGAGCAACTTTGTATTTTTGAGAAAATCGGTGGTTATGAAACTGATGAAGATTTGGTTATGACAAAAATGACATATAAAATTCTCTGAGAATGATTGTACATGGGTTGGAATATTTGTGAGAAAGTTTGAATAGATTTTGAAGACAATTTCTAGATTTTACCTTGTATTTTCTCAATTTTTGGAGCAGCAACCCGTACATAATGGATTGATCTTGCTACTATTATTTCATGGTGGTTTTGTGTATTGTATTTTATTGCTTGGAAGGTGTTTTTAATTTCTTTTAGTGCAGGTTTGAAGTGTGTTTACAAATTTGTATTTCTCTCGGCCTGAGCAAGGGCTCAAGAGCCCAGTCATGGTTCCAACTTGAAATCCCTTGAGTTTTTCTCAATGGCCCTTGGGATTAAAGTTATGGAACCCTTTTAAAGTGTAAATATGTTTTTTAATGGCCTAGAATTTGTTGGGAAGCAACTTGTTATCATTTCCTAGGAAGCTCCTTCATAGACTGGTTAGGAAAATGATTGACAACTTTGTAATTGCTTGCAGGGAAGAAGAGTTGTGAATGTGTCAAGTGTTTGGCTTGAAATTATGATGTGTAGAATATCCTCTATGAAAAGGTGGAGGTGTGACAGGGTGGAGAGAGAAAAAAAACCCATTGGAGAAGACTGCTAAGTTCTAAACCCTTTAAAAATGCAATTTTTGGGATCCATACTAGTATAGACAAACCACACTACCTAACCTAGTGGATCACAAAGTTTATCCAATAGGGTACTCAGATCACTAAATGTCTTGGAAGGTTCTTTGAGATATTTTTTGAGTAATTGCCCAAAAACCGGTAAGGTAGGGCTAATTGGGGCTCTAGGGCTACTAGGCCTAGAAAATAGGAGAAAGAGGAAGCAATGAGGAAATGGTGAAAAACCAATTGAAGAATCATTTGAGTTGAATTGAAACACCTATAAGACACCCCCTAAAACCCCTACAAGTACATGTTGGAGAGTTGGATAGCATAATGGTTGGATTTACCCTTGTGAATCTCAATCATGCTTGAAGCAACTAAAGATCACAAATTGATAGGGAGCACTCCAAGAGAGTTTGAGTGTGTGACTCGTGAAAGGACAAGTGAAGAGTGATAGGAGCCCACTAAAACATCATTCAAATACCTATTGAACCAAGTGTGACTCTCTTTGAGAACCCCTCCGCATAAAAGTGGTATCAGAGCGAGTTAAGATTTGGGGAAGAAGCTAGTTCATGTTAGAGACTTAGTCATGAGGAGAAAATAGTCTCAGGATGGTGACCAATGTAGAGTTATCCAAGAAGGTAGAAGATCAAGAGGAAGATAATAGACTCCTTAGGGTAAGACTGCAACAGTTGGAGAGAAAACTAGACATAGTAGAAGACAAGACTACGAAAGTAATAATCCAAATGAATGAAGGGAAGCAGAAAGAAGTAGTAGAAGAGGATAGCACATCAGAACCAAATCCTATTCTACTTGAAGAACTTTTCCTTAGAGCCATCAAAGCCTTAGGAGGAAAATACCTAGAAGGAGTGCCACTTTTTTGTGGAAAGATGGAACTAGAAGTAGTCATGAAATGGATTGAAGGATTGGAGAATCACTTTGAATGTGATCAGATTTTTGAGGCACAAAAGGTGAAGGTAGCCAAATATAGATTGAGAGGAGCATCCTTGACTTGGCAGAAGTTCATCCAAGAGGAGAGGAAAAAGGAGGGTAAGAACCCAATAGCCACTTGGAAAAGAATGATAGACAAGGTGAAAGAAGACTATATCCCTAAAGATTGTGAAATTCAATTACACAAGAGGAGACAAAATTTGAGACAAAGAGAACTAGATGTGAGAATCTATACAAAGGAATTTCAGAAGTTGTGTTTGAGATCCAAGGTGGTGGAAGATGAAAGCATCAAGGTAGCTAGGTACTTGAATGGCTTCAGATGGAATATACAAGAAGAGTTGAGTTTGTTGTGTCATACTACTATCCATAAGTGCTATCAATTGGCACTTAGGGTGGAAGAGAAGAGAAAAAAGAAACAAGAGCGAAACAACAGAGGTAGAGGTAGGGGAAGAGATGGAAGAGGTCAGAGAGGTAGCTATGGTGGAAGAAGTGTAGACCAAAGTTCCCAAGGGGAAACTGAGTTGGTAGAGAAAAGAGGGGATTCCAATACCAAGAGAAGCTATAGAGGAAGGGGATCTAGCAACTCTAGTAGAGGAAGGTCTAGTGGATCTAGAAGAGGATCCTATTTCACCACAATGAAGTGCTATAATTGCCATCAACTTGGACACCTGACCTATACATGTCCTGAGAAGTATTATTCATCTCAAGGAGGTGAGAGGAGAGTAAGTTACGTTCAAGAAGATGCAACAAACATGAAGGCATTAGAAGTGAGTTTAGATTAAGAGGTTGGAGAGAATCTCATGATAAGAAGAGTCTTGATTAAATAGCCAGTCAAGGAGAAACCTAGCTAAAGAAGATCCTTGTTTAGGATAAAATGCAATATTATGGGTAAAGTATGTAGAGTGGTGGTGGATTCATGATCCACTGATAACATAGTGTTAGAAGAAGTAGTGAGTAAGCTCAACCTACAAAGAATCCCACATAGTGATCCTTATAGGGTTACTTGGCTCAACAAGGGGAACCATGTTCTAGTGAATGAATAAACTTGGGTGGATTTCACTATAGGAGGCTACAAGGATAGAATATTGTGTGAAATCTTGTTAATGGATGTGTGCTACCTACTCCTAGGTAGGCCTTGGTAGTTTGACAAGAAAGCAATACACCATGGGGAAAAAAATTCCTATACCTTTCAAAAAGATGGGATCACCTATAAAATTTAGTCCATAGGAGACCAAGAAGAGGGCAGATCAAAAGGTCCCAATGTGCTTCTAGTTGGTGAGAAGGAGTTCATTATTACTCTCAAGGAAGGAGAAGGAATGGGGTTTGTACTTATAGTAAAACCAAAAGAAGAAAGAAAGGAGAAGAAAGTATGCATTCCCAATCAAGTGCAGCGGATTCTAAATCAGTTTAAGGACATTATAAGTGATGGAACACCAACAACCTTACCTCCTCAATGTGCCATAAGTCACCAAATTGATTTCATACCTATGTTATGATTCCCATAGATACTGAGAGGGGGGGTGAATCAGTATATAACTGATAATAAGATTTTCTTAACTTAAAACATGTAGAGCAAATTAGAACTATGTACCGGTAAACAAAAAGTAATGCAATAAATAGAGATAAAAACAACCACATGAAAAACACACCATAACACAATATTTTAATGAGGAAACCCAGTGTGGTAAAAACCTCGGTGGGATTTGTGACCCACAATATTCACTTATTGGCCAATAAGAGAATATTACTGCTACAAGAGGGGAAGGCCAAGTGCTTAGAGCTCACTGCTCAATTACAAAATGGGAAGTCTCACTGACTTACAAAATGGATTATACAAATCCAATGTCTTGTACTACTTCAAAATAGCATCTACTATGCTAGATCCAGTACTGGTTTATAACTCTGCTTCTTACATAAACCCTTTAACCTATAATTCGCATAATAGGTTTGCCTTATTTCGCCTAATTACCTTCCTTTTTTCTTACATAATTTTTCTACAATGATCTCTTATATATATGAGTCATTTTACAATTTTTCAAGTTGGCTTACAATGATTTTACAATAATAAACAAAATATATTAACAACAAAATTCCTATCGGCTTTTGTGTTGGTATGCTTCCTTTCACTGCCGGTGCCGGTGGTCTGTGTGCTGGTGTAGAATCTAATTTTGTTGGTGTCAGTGGATTGCCTTGCCGGTGTCATAGGATTGTAACTTTGCTATTAATGACAAAACCTTCAATCACCTACAATGTCTCATTGGAGTGTGCATTTGCCAACAATCACCCCCTTTGGCATTAATGGCAACACTCATGAGAAAAATTCAGAAGTGTATCCAAAAATTGAAGTCCAAAAATTGTTACTAAAAATGTGTGCTCCCCCTGAGTAGATGATCCCTAAGTTATTGGATTTTTCTCATACCACTACTTTCCCTTTGGAATCAATGACAAAGGTTGTCAAAGTGTCAATAGAGTGTAGTTTCCTGTCTCAACCTTGTAACCAGTTGGTTACAATCTGAAAAAGGTCTTCCAAAACTAGATTCAAGTTCTCAATGAACTTTTTACTATATTTTATTGCGGCCTCTATCCTTTGAACTATACCAGTGAGGTGTATCATTTGCTTTGCCGGTGTTTTCTATCGTTGTACCAATGCATCAAATATTTCTTTCCTTAAGGATGCTAGGTAGTCCAGTTGTGGAACTTAGACTTAATTTTAGATCCTTAGCCTTACTTTTTATTCTCTCCTTTTCTCTTTCTATCTTTAGTAATTCTTCCTCAAAACCTATTATCTTTTGCTCAAAAACTGATAATGAATTAGATGAATTAATAAAATTGTCAGCTAGTTGATTTATTTCTTCCCGTATCTTGTTGATCTTCTTGTCTATATTAACTGTCAAAAAGTTAGTCTTACAAGTATCTCTGTACAAATTTTTGAATTCCTTTAATGTGCTACATAATTTTGGTAGAAGTTTGTCAAACTGCCTTGTACACTTCTTTATTTGTTCCTCAAATAATTTTTGTTTTTCCTTTTCTAACCTTTCTTTGAATGCATCCTCCTTTATTTGTTCAACTGTCACTGTGTTGTCAGTAATATACTTAGACAAAGTGTCAAGTTGACTCAAAGAATCCTTATTTTCTACAGTACATTTTGGAGCATCATCTTCAAAATTGGAATTGTGTCATCTATAGCCTTATATGCCTGTGAACTACAATCTGTTATTCTCTTTAAGGAGTCCAAAAGAACTTCAGTTACATTTGTTGTCTTGAATCCTACAGTTGAAGAGCCAACACTCTGAATTCCGCTGGTGGGAGCAATATCCTTGCTTGCAGTTACCTCTGGTAGGTCAGTCTGTGTTTCAATTTCCTTAAGCAATGGTTTGTTTTGCTCAGTAGTTGCTGGTGGCATTGATTCTATATTAACTTGTTCCTGTGTTGGAGCCTATTGCTTTGCTTGTTGCTTTGTTTGTTGTTCTACGTGTTGTTCTGCCTATTGTTCTATGACACTATCTATCAGTTTTCCTTCAGTGTTATTTGTGTTATCAGTTACCAGTGGCTCACTAGCCATATCTGTCTTACCGGTTGTGTCCTTATCTACCACAATGTTGACCTTCTGAGTATCAACATCTACTATATATAATACCTCAAAATTAGGATTTGTATCCTCTTGTGATATATCCATACTCTCATTAGTTGGTTGATCTTCAGTTGTTGTTACCGGTGGAGTATCTTGAGATGGTGGGGGTAGATTATCTATTATTTTGATGCTTGGAGGTCCACCAACCTTTCCTTTTCCCTTATCCTTGTCTTTCTGATATACCTTGATTGGTTTGGGGTTTCTATATTCTTCCTATTTTTCCCTCTCAACAAGGAATATGTCCCATGCATTAGTAGTTTCCTCTGCAACCTCATTTACTCTACCAACCATAAGTGCTACATGCCAGTGTGCAGTTGAGAATACTATCCAGTTAGCCTCTGAGATCATATCATCTATCTCCTTTGGTGAGTTAACAGGATAAACGGCAAGTAGTTTCTCAATCTTTATTTTCTTATCAAGCTCTATAACAGCTTGCCTTCTAGCTTCAAGTCTCTTGAATAGTTCTACCAGTACTTCATCTACAATTTGCATAAAAAATTTCTTGTAGATATCCAAGTGTAGAATTACACTATTTTCAACTTTTTCTTTATCATCAACTGATAGTGAATCATATAATTTGTTGATGTTTTTCAGTTATCTATTGTCTGTTATTTCATATAGTAGTTTGTCAATTGGAGCAATATTTTGTTGAGTCCTTTTCTTTGGTGTTAACTTTTTCTTCTTTGGAGTTGTCTTCTTGGCCAAAGGTCTCACTGCCTATTGTTTTTGCCTGGTTCTTCTAGGCGAAGGTGTGGATACCAGTGAAGGTTCCCTTTTCCTCCCAACTCTTTTAAATGTAGCTGGCATATCACTCTCTGAAGAAGTTGCTACTGGTGAAAGGTGAGTTTCTCGTTGTTGTGCTTGTAACTCATCTTCAGTGATACCGGTTTGTTTAAGTACATCTTCTTTGATAGCCTTATTCTGCCTTGAACCTCTCCTCATTATTACTTCCAAAAGGGCTTCTGCATATGTTTCAATGATGTGATCATCTATCTCATAACCCATTTCAGTGACCCAAATTGTTCTTGGGATAACTGCCTCCATCTAGATCTCATCCTTCTTAATCACAAAACATATGTCATCCTTATATTTATTTATAATTTCTTGTGACAGTCTGACTCTAGCATTCATTTTAGCCTTTAATTCTTGAAAGTACTCATTAATATTCTTCTCTCTATTTTCACCCATCTTGTTCAATAAGTCAGATAATTGTTTGCCTACCGGGATGTCAAATCCAAGGTTCTTATTATCTATATTGAGCACCTGTTTGGTTAGATGTAGCATTAAGAAAACAAGTAAGTTGCCAAATCTAAATGTCCCTTTCTTATCCTTCTTGATCTTTCCCAGATTGTCAATTAATTCATCCTTCAACCATTCACACACATCAATTTTCACATTGTCCTTAATCATGTCATGAGCACTCTTTATGCATAAGCTGGAGACTGAATTTAGTCTATTTGCATGTGTTGTTTTGTAGCCTAGAATCATGCTAATGAATCTCACATTTATGTCAGTTACATCATTCACCCTTAAAGACCTTTTGTCAGATGTTGCACCTATTAGGTTCATTACTAGGTCATTTGAGACCTTCTTTGTCTTGTCAGGTCTATTACCGGTGGAGGGTAACCCTGTTACAGCTTTAACAGCTTCCTTAGTAATTTTGTGAATTGAATCCAGCCAGAAAAATTCACCACGTACCCTACTCAATACTATCCTAATAACTTCCTTGGGGAAATCCAGAATGAAAAGAATTTTTGTGAATCCTAGGGTTTCAATTATTTTGTGTTCAAGTTTCACATTATCGGAATCATCACAAATAATAGTCTTGTACATGTTCTCAATTTCTTCATCTCCTAATTCTTCTATATGGCAATGAATATACATCCTAGGGTCTTCTGCAAAAACTACTCCTTTGGGGATTTGAGAAAAAGCACCAACATTATCATCCTTCTTTTCTATTTCAGGACCTAACTGAAAAATGGGCCTAGGGCGCTTGATTACTTCTAGTACAGTAGGGTTTGCTATGAATTCAGGTATAGAAGAGGATGCCATGATTATAAATACCTTTTTTTGCCTTTGGAAAGATTGATTGCTGAATTGCTTTGCTTCTTTGCTCAAAATGCCTTAGCTCTGGAAATTTCATGCTCTTCGAATGTTTGAATGCTCAGTGAAGTAAAATGGAGCCAAAAACATTAATTTATAATGTCAATCTACCAACTACCACATTTAATGCTTGCTGATTAAGTAATCACTTAACTTTGTCTGCCAATATAGAAGTAATTTTAACTTCTTACCATCAACCGAGGGAATAATAGCATATTTATCATTTGATTGCCAAACCCTCGAGGGAATTTTCTTCAATTGGATGAAGACTCTCCTGTCGCTGGAGTGTTACTTTCTTCTACCAGTGGAGTGTTACTCTATTCCTACCGGTGGAGGAGTATTCCTATCGACATTTAGTTCTGATTTCTTGATCCATTGTTTTGAGAATTCCTGCTTTACTTCTTCAACCTTTTCTTTTCCTTTCAAACTAGGACCTTTGTTGTTTACCAGTGAGGACTTGCTTCTACAAAATTTAGCAATATGCCCAATTTTGTTACATGCATAACAAGTCACATTATTTTTCTGAATAGCCTTTCCATAACCTATGCCAGTTTGTGTTCTGCATTGATTAGATAAATGTCCAAATTTTCCATAAATATAACATCTCACATTCATTCTACAATTTTCAGAATTATGACCAACTTTGTTGCATTTTGAACATTGACCGGTGGGTGTACTGGTATTCTGATAATTTCTAGATCTACATTGATTTTCTCTATGACCATACTTGTTACAGTTAAAGCATTTGCCATTAAATTTATAAGTAGTAGGTTGTCTTATGAGTTTGCCATGATCCTGTGTGTTTACAGTACTGGAGCTTTCACCAGTTTCAAAGCCAAGACCATTAGTGTCACCATTAGGTTTCTGATTCTTCAACAAGTCACCAAGTTCTTCTGAGCTTTTCTTCAATTTTTCTTTATGTTGATTTGCAGCAGCCAGTTCTCCTTCCAAGATACCTTTTTGTCTGATGAGTTCATTTGAGTCATTTTGTGCATGCATTAGATCTGTCTTCAACATATCATTTTCATAACTAAGTCTTGTGTTTTCATTTGCAACATCATTTATTCTTCTAGTCAAGTCTTCTTCATTCTTCTTTCTATCTTCAATTTCTTTACAAAATCTCATAGTCATATCCTGCATCTCATTCTTTGTTGTCATGTTTTCTTGTTTAAGCTTATTCATCAGATCACTAAGAGTTTCCTTTTCATCATTCTCATTTTGCATCTTTTCACAAAGTTCTCTTCTCTTGTTTCTTGAAATAGTAAGATTTTCTTAAAGTGTTTGAATGATATCCTGAGCAGCCTTTAGATCATCTTCAAGTTTGATATTTTTCATTTTTTTTGCATCATAGTCTAAGAGAGCTCCTTCAAGTTGCTTCATCAAGTTTTCCATCTCTACTAGTGTCAAGATCTTCCTCAAGTTGTTAGGCTTCTGAAAATAGAGGACCAGGCTCTGATACCAATTGTTAGGATTCCCATAGATACTAAGAGGCAGGGGTGAATCAGTATCTAACCGGTAATAAGATTTTCTTAACTTAAAACATGTAGAGAAAATAAGAACTGTGTACTGGTAAACAGAAAGTAATGCAATAAATAGAGATAAAAACAACCACATGAAAAAAACACCATAACACAATATTTTAACGAGGAAACCCGGTGTGGGAAAAACCTTAGTGGGATTTGTGACCCACAATATTCACTTACTAGCCAATAAGAGAATATTACTGCTACAAGAGGGGCTTGCACATGCAGGAAGGCCAAGTGCCTAGAGCTCACTACTCAATTACAAAATGGGAAGTCTCACTAACTTAGAAAATGGATTATACAAGTCCAATGTCTTGTACTACTTCAAAATAGCATCTACTATGCTAGATCTAGTACCGGTTTATAACACTGCTTCTTACATAAACCCTTAACCTATAATTTGCATAATAGGTCTACCTTATTTCACCTAATTACCTTCCTTTTTTCTTACATAATTTTTCTACAATGATCTCTTATATATATGAGTCATTTTACAATTTTCCAAGTTGGCTTACAATTATTTTACAATAATAAACAAAATATATTAACAACAAAATTCCTGTTGGCTTCTGTGTCGGTATGCTTCTTTTCACTTTTGGTGTCGGTGGTCTGTGTGCCAGTGTAGAATCTAATTTTGCTGGTGCCGATGGATTGCCTTACCGATGTCATAGGATTGTAAGGTTTCCATTAATGACAAAACCTTCAATCACCTACAATGTCTCATTGGAGTGTGCATTTGCCAACAACTTGGAGCCTCATTGCCTAATAAGGAAGCTTATAAAATGACACCAGAGAAAAACAAAGAGATAGCTAAGAAAATACAAGAACTCTTGGAAAATGGTTTGATAAGGAAGATAATCAACCCATGGCCCTAAAGAAGGGAGGTACTTGGAAACTTTGCACTGATTCTAGAGCTATCAACCAGATTACAATGAGGTATAGATTTCCCATTCCAAAAATTGAAGATTTGATGGATTGTTTAGGAGGTGCTCACGGTAAGGTCTTATTTTTCTTTTTTAGATGATAGACCTCAAGAGTGGTTACCACCAAATCAAAATCAAGGAGGGAGATGATTGGAAGAAAGAGTTCAAGACCATAGAAGGACTTTATGAATGGCTTGTTATGCCATTTGGACTCACAAATGCTCCTAGCACATTCATGAGACTCATGAATGAAGTACTCAAGGATTATATTGATAAATTTATTGTTGTTTATTTAGATGACATCTTTATTTTTAGCAAGTTTAAAGATGAACATCTTAAGCATATATAGATTGTATTGAAGAAATTATGTGATGAGAAACTAACCATCAATTTGGAGAAATGTGAGTTCATGAAATAGGAGTTGGTATATCTTGGGTTTGTAATCTCAAGTGGTGATTTGAAGATGGATACCTCTAAGGTGGAAGCCATAATTAGTTGGCCTACACCTAAGACAACAAGTGAAGTGAGGAGTTTTAATGGCTTCACACAATTTTATAGGAAGTTCATCAGATGGTTCAGTGAGACATGTGAACCTATGCTTGACACAATCAAAGGAGGTGTGAAGAATAAGTTTCAATGGACACAAGAAGCACAAAGAGGATTTGATATCTTGAAGACAAAGGTGGCTACTCAATCGATACTATTTCTTCCAAGCTCTGACAAACTCTTCACCATTGAATGTGATGCAGGTAATATAGCAGTTGGAGCAGTCTTAAGTCAAGACAATAGATCGGTTGCATTTTTCAATGAGAAGCTCAATGATGCCAAGAAAAGACATTCTTATGATTTTTAGTTGTATGAACTTGTTCAATCACTTAGGAAATGGAGGCATTATTTTCTTCCTATAGAATTTATGGTGTATACTGACAATCAAGCTCTTAGTTTCCTCAATTCACAAGAAAAGTTGAATCATAGGCATATCAAATGGGTAGAGTATTTTTAGTCATATAATTTTACCATAAAGCATAAGAAAGAACAATGTAAAGAGCATTAGAGTGGATAGTTTCAAGGGTTTATATCAAGATGATGAAAACTTTTCTGCCATCTACAAGGTTTGTCAAGAGTTTAGGAATCAATTTAATGGTGAATATGTAGATTTTACCTTACAAGATGGTATTTTTTTAAAGGAGGACAACTCTGTGTACCTAGAGGGTCCATGAGAGAAAATTGGATGCAAGAGAAGCATAATGGTTTCTTAGGTGGACATTTTGGATTGAATAAGACTTTGGAACTTGTCCAGAGGTTATACTATTGGCCAAAGATGCAAAGGGATATCAAAAAATATGTAGAGAAATGTGTGGTTTGCCAAAGAGCCAAGGGAACTTCTTCTAATTCTGGTCTTTATCAGCCTTTACCTATCCCAAACCAGCCATGGGAGTGTGTAAGATTTTGTTGTTGGTTTACCCAAGACCAAATCAGGTTTTGATAGTATCTATGTTGTAGTAGACAGATATAGCAAAATGGCCCATTTTATTCCATGTAAGGTGACTCATGATGCTAGTAATATTGCTCATTTGTTTTTTAAGGAATTCATTAGGATTCATGGCTTACCTATCAGCATAGTATTAGATAGAGATGCAAAGTTTATTGGTCATTTTTGGAAGACTTTATGGAAAAAATTGGGTACTAACTTGTCTAAAATTGGGTACTAATTTAGGAATGTCATTTTAATGTTAGGGAGTCATTCTAGGAGGTTTATTTTGGGTAGAAAGGCATAAAAGGCAAAACTACACATTTGGGCAAAAGTTGTCAGTGTTGCAACTTTTTGAGCGACTTTGCATTTTTGAGAAAATCAGTGGTTAGGCAATCAATGAAGATTTGGTTATGACCAAAATGGAATATAAAATGCTTTGAGAATTATTGTACATGGGTTGGAACATTTGTGAGAAAGTTTGAATAGATTTTGAAGACAATTTCCAGATTTTACCTTGTATTTTCTCAATTTTTGGAGTAGCAGTCCGTACATAATTGATTGATCTTGCTATTGTTATTTCATGGTGGTTTTGTGTATGATATTTTATTTCTCAGAAGGTGTTTGTAATTTATTTTAGTGTATGTTTGAAGTGTGTTTACAAATTTGTATTGCTCTCGGCCTGAGCAAGGGCTCAAGAGCCCAGTCATGGTTCCAACTTGAAATCCCTTGAGTTTTTCTCAATGGCCCTTGGGATTAAAGTTATGGAGCCCTTGTATAGTGTAAATATGTTTTTTAATGGCCTAGAAGTTTTTGGGAAGCAACTTGTTATCATTTCCTAGGCGAGCTCCTTCATAGTTCGGTTAGGAAAATAATTGAAAACTTTGTAATTACTTGCAGGGAAGAAGAGTTGTGAATGTGCCAAGTGTTTGGATTGAAAGTGTGATGTGTTCCAGAGCCTTTGTGAAAAGGTGGAGTTGTGACAGGGTGGAGAGAGCAAAAAAAGCCATTGGAGAAGACTGCTAAGTCCTAAACCCTCTAAAATGTCAGGTTTGGGATCCGTACCAGTACGGATAGATGAGACTACCTAACCTAGTGGATCATAAAGTTTGTCCAAAAGGGTACTCAAATCACCAAAGGTGTTGGAAGTTTCTTTGAGATATTTTTGAGTAATTTCCCAAAAACTGGTAAGGTAGGGCTAATTGGGGTTCTAGGGCTACTAGGCCTAGAAAATAGGAGAAAGAGGAAGCGATGAGGAAATGGTGAAAAACCAGTTGAAGAATAATTTGAGTGGAATTGAAACACCTATAAGACACCCCCTAAAACCCTTGCAAGTGCATGTTGGAGATTTGGATAGCATAATGGTTGGATTTACCCTTGTGAATCTCAATCATGCCTGAAGCAACTAAAGATCACAAATTGATAGGGATCACTCCAAGAGAGTTTGAGTGTTTGAATTGTGAAAGGAAAATTGAAGAATGATAGGAGCCCACTAAAACATCATTCATCTACCTATTTAACTAGGTGTGACTCTCTTTGAGAACCCGTCCCCATCACTAGAACATTCTTAAAATTTGTTCTTCAGGGATACAACAAGATTTTCTTCCATTTTTTTCCGGTCCTCAATCTCCTTAGAAATCCTCATAATTATAACTTGCATTTAATTTTTCAGAACCATGTTCTCTTAACTCAATTTTTGACACTGTTCCTTAAGTGCATCTTTCTCTTCATCATCCTGACTTTGCAAGAGTTCCTTCCTCTTAGCCTAAATGGATGATAGCCTCTCTTGTAGGACAATAATGAATTGCTTAGCAGAATTCAATTCATCTTGTAGCTTTAAGTTCTTCAATCTTTCAACATCATAATCTTCAAGTTCCATCTCAAGTTGCTTCTCCAAAGCCATATCCATGGATTCTGGATTCAGGATCTTCCTCAAGCTATTAAACTTCCTCTGAGGCATAAGGCTCTGATACCAATTGTTGAAATCCAATAACACTGAGAGGGGGGGGGGGGTTAATAAATGTTATAATGAAATGATCAATTTTAGCCTTAATAAAACATGCATACACCAACCAGGATACCAGTACATACAAAATTGAAAGAAGTAAATAAACCAATAAGCCAATCACATAAATGAGAATCATAACACAAAGAATTATACATTGAAAACCTCACAGAGGAAAAACCATAGTGGGATTTGTGACCCACAATATCAATCCACTGGCCATATGAAGAGATTATAAAATATGAGGGGCCTGCACTTCCAGGAAGGCTTACAGCCTAGAGCACACTGCTCATTCACAAAAGGAGCCTCAATTACTACATAAAAATCCAAACTACAATCTGGAGAAGTGTTGAACTATTAAGATAACATCTTCTATGCCAAAATACAGCCCCATTTTAAGCTCTGTCTGTTCTAGTCTGAAACCCTAAACCCTTTACTGAAATAACCCTTACATAAATATCCTCACATACATAATCTCTCTAATATATTTTGCATTGTATCACATTTTCATATCCATAATCTCCTATCACATTCTATATCAAAATGATCTAATCCAATAGACTTATATACCTTATACAACTTATCATGCCTTATGTCGGCTTACAAAGATATATACAATATAAAATTATATGTCAGCTAGATAACATGAATGTATAAATATTAAGAACAATTGTCTATGTTGGCCTCCAATACTGATAACCATATTCTAAACCATGTCAGCCTTCATTGTCAGTAACCAAAGAAATCCTTTTGTCCTACTGGTACCAGTGTAGTGTCTATGAAGTGCCTGTTAGTACACAACTAAACCAAAACATGAAGCCGAAACACAATACCATGTTGCCATCAATGACAACGTAGTGAAACCAACCAATTGAGTGTCAATTGCCAACAACCTCAACTCGGCGATTTGACTACCAGTCTCAATTGCCTCCCCTCAGTGATCTATTGAACACACATGTAGCCTACCTCCAATCGGCGATCTGTCCACCTCAAGGAATACCTCAATATTCACAAACAATTCTTCCACCAGTCGGTCCATAACCATCTCTAATATGAATTGATGCAGCCATAACTGGTATGAACCCTCAGAAGAGTCAACCGTCTTATGCAACGAGAGAGACACAACACAAACAATAAGAAAACATTAAAAAAATCATATAAATAGATCATATTCAAGTCATAGAACTTTTGGAAATCATCCAATAATCATCAGATTATCATCAAATAACATCTGGTAATTAACTGGTTACATGCAGGCTTCAAGCCAGAAACAACCAAACCGGGACAATAAAAGATCAACCGGATCACAACATGCGAATCTGAATCCTTATTCTAAGTTCTAAATCCTCTTCCCTTACAAATGATTACATATAATCATATTTATGTTGGCATTATAATAGACAAAGGGAGATTGTTGGCATTTCAATAAGGATATTGAGAAGGTTGTTGATGATTATGGATATAACTGATTAAGGATGTTTACTGAATATTATTATTTTGTCATTGATGTCAAGAAATTGATTTTCTAATTTAGTATGATGTTGCCATATCTTAAGAAGTATGATTTGATGAGTATAAAGATGTCGGTAAAAGACACAGAAACAATGTGATGAATAAGGGGAGGAATAAGTTATTCAATGGGAAACTATTACCGAGTTAGATAATGATGAGATCATGATGTTTAGATTATTTTGATATCCTACATATGTTGTTGATTGTAAGGTTAATACTATACTATGTTACCGAGCAAAGAACCTAGTCGGTAAACCCTAAGGAACCTAGTCGGTAAACCCTAAGGTTATCACTATTGGTTAATGAAGGCAGAATGTCTACTGAGTGAAGTTTAGTATTTATCGAGTTGCAACCAAGTAATAATAGAATGCATTGAATGAATAAAAGAATTATTTAATGAAGGAAGCTGATGAGCTAGAATTGATTAAATGATTGGTATGCTGTGAATGAAGTTTGTTAAAGAATCTATGGCAAAGGAAAATCAGCAGGAAGATCTACAACTCAGATTGAACTGCAATACCCTAGCAAAAGTTCCAAGAAATGTATGCAAGTTCAAAGGTAGGGTAAAACATTTTCAGATCGAAGGATACATTGAACCTGGTCAAGTTTGAAGATCTGATGGCTATGATTGATCATGGGAAATGTGATCAAGGAGATTAAGCATTTGGCAAATTGTTTATAAATAAGGAACTGTTGATAAACAATGTATGCAGGCAAGTGTATGCACAGGGATGCTACATAGTGATTACAAAGCATAGAAGCTTGAAGACCTATTTGAATGACAGAGTATAGAGCCTAGCAGATGGACAAGATAAGTCCTATTGTATTGAGAAAATAAGAATCTGCTTTAGCATTTTTAGATGTGAAGTTGCAGATAGATTTTTATTACTGTTATTTTGTGAAGTAATAGAAAATATCTTAACCGAGTGGACTTAACAGTCTTATTTGTAAAACCCTCTAGCAAGGTGACATTCTGATTGAGTGTTTGAAATCCTTTAACAAGGTCACTTCTAACAATGTGAAGATCCTAATAGATCTAAAGGAAATCCCTTAACCGGGTCACATCTAGCAATGTGTTTGTAATCTTTAACATGATTTGCTTTTAACCGAGCATACTCTAGAAGAGTATATTTCTTAGTGGGTCTGAAATCTCATAGTGGTTTTTCCCTATTTGGGTTTCCATGTTAAATCTGGTGTTATGAGTGTTATGATGTTTATATGCTTTTGAGTTTGCATGTTTAGCAGTTTTGGTTATATTACTAAAGTATGTGTTACCGAGGTTGAATCTGTTGTTTTTATGGAAGATTAAGTTTGTATGATTCACCCCCCCCCTCTCATCTTGTTAGCTTGGCATCTTTACTTAACATTAAGTATTAGAACTATCAATTGGTATCCGAGTTGTAGATCTCTGGAAGAAAAGTTTAAAGGTACTTGAGGCAAAGATCCAAAGATGTATAAGAGGGATGCACCGAAGCTGAACAAGTCAAGTTTCTCTACATGGTAGAAAAGGATGAAGCTGCACCTATCAGGAGTTGGAGAATATGTTGTATATTATCTGGAGAATTATTTCATTACACCAAGCACCTATCCATTGACAATGGAAGAGATAAAGGCAAAAAAAGAACATATCCAAGCAATGATTGAAATAACATCTACATTGACCGACTCAGAGTTTAATGATCTAGAAGGCTGCAATGATGCCAAGGCAATGTGGGACAAGCTCATATCTGTGTATGGTGGAGATGAACATGTTCAAAGAGAAAAAGTGGATAGTCTAAGAGGACAACTTGAATCTATGACGATGAATGAAGGTGAGAACATAACCCAGTATAGTACAAGACTAAAGGAGATTGTCAATCAAATCAAAGGAGCAGGTGGAACAATTGAAGAAAAGGATATAACAAGTTGTTAAGAACCCTTCTACCAGCTTATGCAATCCGAGTCTCTGCAATCAATGAATTGAGGTTTGTACCCAATATGCCAGTTTCTTTGGATGCTACTATTGGTAAGCTACATGCATTTGAGTTAAGTAACTTTGATAACAGTGGGTCATCGGTAAATAAAGTTGAGTCTAAATTTAGTTCTTTTCATATTGGTGAATTTGATGATTACAATGATAGAATGAGTAAGTACACTAAAGGGGATCACAGTGGAGCAAGTGAAAGATTTTGCAAGAACAAGGAAGAAGTACACAAACTATATGAGGAAATCAGAAAGTAAGAAGAGTTTGAAGCACTATTAGCCAAAAGGTTACTGAGAGGCAAAGGTAAGTATAAAGGGAAACTACCTTTGAAATGTTTCAATTGTGATAAGATAGGACATATGGCTTCTAATTGTCCTAACAAAGAATCTACTGAAAAGAGAGATTATCGAGATGATAGACAGAAAGATAATCATTACAGAGGACACTGAGACTTTAGAAGAAGAGATAGAAAGACATGCCTAATAGCTGATAAGGAATTCAATGATGATAAATCAGATGAAACTGATACAGAGGGAGTAGTTTATGTGGCTATCAAAGATGGTTCAGATGAAGAAAGGTATGAATAAAAAGCCCTAATTTCTCACATAAATACTAATGATTCTTGGATCATAGATAGTGGATGCTCACATCACATGACAGGTGATAAACACAAGTTTGTTATGTTAGAAGATTATGATGGAGGCTATGTAAGATTTGGTAATGATGCACCATGTCTTGTAAAAGGTAAAGGATCTATAACACTTCTTGACAATGCAAAATGCAATGATGTTTATTGGGTTGAAGGTTTGAAATACAATTTGTTGAGTGTAGCACAACTAAACAACATAGGTTACCGAATAGAATTTCAGAAAGGAATTGTCAAAGTTCATGACAAGCATGGAAAGTTAGCTGCTACCAGGATACAAACAAAAGGTAACACATTTCACCTTGACTCAACTCGGAACAAGTGTTTGTATGCAAAGATAGATGATAACTAGTTATGGCATAAAAGGTTTTGTCATGTAAATTTTGATAATCTGATCAAGATAAGCAAGAAGCACTAAGTAAGAGGTCTACCGAGTTTGGAAAAACCTGAGAATGCTATGTATCGAGGATGCCAGATGGGTAAGATGACAAGATCAAGCTTTACAAGTAAGTCCTACAATTCTAAGGGAATTTTAGATCTTGTGCACATTGATCTTTGTGGTCCTATGAAAGTTCAAAGTTATTATGGTGATAAATATTTCATATTATTTGTGGATGATTACTCAAGGATGATGTCAGTTATGTTTTTAAAAGAAAAATCAGAAGCTTTTCAAATGTTTAAATGGTACAAGGCAAGAGTTGAAAATGAAACAGGAAGACAACTAAAATGTCTTAGATCTAATAGAGGAGGAGAGTTCACATTTGATGAGTTCAACTTATTCTGCAATGATCATGGTATAAAAAGACAAGTCTCTGCACTGAGAACTCCACAACAAAATGGAATTGTTGAGAGAAGAAATAGATCTATTGTGGATTGTGCCAGAACCCTGAAGATTGAAAAGAAAGTGCCACAAACATTTTGGAGAGAAGCAATAAGCATAGTAGTTTACACCTTGAACCAAGTACAACTGAAGAAAGGAACTTTGAAGACACCATATGAGATCTAGTATGACAAGAAACCTAATGTAAGTTACTTCAAAATCTTTGGAAGTAGATGCTATGTTCACAAAGATGATAGAAATGGAAAGTTTGATCAGAAAAGTGAAGAAGGAACATTTCTAGGTTATTCTTCTAGAAGCAAAGCATTTAAATGTCTGATCAAATCATCTAACAAAATAGTAGAAAGTGCAAATGTGAAAATTGATGAACTTGCAGAAATAAATGATGAAGGAAATTCCAAAGAACCAAAAGATTATGATGAATTTGTCTATGTTCAACTGGCAAGTCTTACCGAGAGAACTATTGAAGGAAATGAAGAGAATATCCAGTTACCGAGTGATGAAGAAGATCATACAGAGCCTACCAAGCCTGTATTAGCCAAGTATGTCAGAAGACATCATGCATCAAGTCAGATTATAGGAGATAAGAATGATCCAGTGATGACAAGGAACAAACTAAGATAGAACACATGTTTGATATCTAAATTTGAACCGAGAATAGTGAAAGAGGCATTTAACAGTGAAGATTGGATAAATGCTATGATAGAAGAGAATGATCAAATCAAGAAGAATGACACATGGACACTGGTCCCAAGACTGAAGGACAAAAATGTAATCGGTACAAAGTGGATTTTCAGAAATAAGCTAAATGAAAAAGGTGAGGTCATTCGAAATAAACCAAGACTAGTTTGCAAAGGTTATGCCCAAGAAGAAGGAATTGATTATGGTAAGACTTTTGTACCTATGGCAAGACTTGAAGGAGTAAGAACATTGTTGGCATATGTTGCTTACAAGAATTTCAAGGTATATCAAATGGATGTCAAATCTACATTTCTGAATGGTATATTAGAAGAAGAAGTTTTTATTTAACAACCTGAAGGATTTGTTGAAGACAAGAATAAAGATGAGGTATGTAAATTGAACAAAGCTTTATATGGTTTGAAACAAGCACCTAGAGCATGGTATGAAAGATTGCACTCTTATCTGATCAAGATTGGTTTTATAAGAACAAGTGAAAACAACAATATGTACATGAAGAATGATGAAAATGGAATACTGATCTCAGCCATATTTGTTGATGATATTATCTTTTGTGGAAATGACTCTCAATGCAAGAACTTTGGAAATGAAATGAGCAAAGAATTTGAGATGTCATTAATCGGTGAGATAAAGTATTTGATAGGTTTACAAATACTGCAAATGAAAGATGAGATTTTCATTACTCAATCCAAGTACATAAAGGAAATCTTGAAGAAATTTGGAATGGAGGATTCAAAACTAGTAAGTACTCCTATGACTACCAACTATAAACTATCAAAGAATGATGAATCTGCATCTGTTAATGAGACACTTTACCGATCTATGATTGGAAAACTACAATATGTTGATCATAGCAGGCCAAATATAGCACATGCAGTGGGTATAGTTGCAAGATTCTCTGCAGATCCTAAGGAAACACACATGACAACAATCAAGAGAATTTTCAAATACTTGAAAGGCACTGAAGATTATGGCTTAGTATATCAGAAAGGAAATGTTTTTGATTTAAAAGTTTATATTGATGTTGATTGGGTAGGCAACATTGATGACAGGAAAAGCACAAGTGGAGGAGATTTATTTTTAGGAGAAAGACTAGTGAGTAGGCCTAGCAAGAAACAAGGATGTGTTTCACAGTCAACAACAGAAGCTGAATACATTGCTGCAGCATTGAATTGTACCAACATAGCATGAATCAAACAATTGTTGGAAGGTACAAA